>NC_141033.1:1370000-1530000 GCF_052040795.2 Danio rerio
TTTGTGCGGCCGGTGGATGACCAGCTCATGGCCCGCTACGGACCGGCTCCGTATCTGCTCGCCGACGAGTTGGAGTATCTCCAAGCTTATGAGGATGTGCTCGAGAAATATAAAGGTAATTCATTCGGTTTGGCTTTTTTAATTTCGCTGAAATAACAACCCGGTCAGCGAGTCGGTTAACGGTGTCCGGACATCAGCAGGACACACCACCGTTACACTAATTGATACACACCGTTTGTTTACACTTACAAACCTGATACTTATTTGAAGATTGGATCTATCTATCTATCTATCTATCTATCTATCTATCTATCTATCTATCTATCTATCTATCTATCTATCTATCTATCTATCTATCTATCTATCTATCTATCTATCTATCTATCTATCTATCTATCTATCTATCTATCTATCTATCTATCTATCTATCTATCTATCTATATGCCTGTCTGTTTGTCTGAGGAATAATATAGATGTATATAGTTTATCTGTTTTTTTTATTGGGCAATAATCATATAAACATTCTTCAGGCTTTATATATTATCTCATAAAATAACTTGTATTGTTAAAGGAGAAGCGAATTAACCAATATAATGACAAATATGCTTAAATGTAATTCTGTTTGTGGCTTCTGAGCAGAAAACATTATTTTGGGTGTGTGTGCTGGTTTATATTACTGCAGTTAATGCATGTAACTATCAGTTTTAATATTTAGCAACACATTTATCATAATATCTAGTCATGTTTGTTAGAGACGGTTCACTCAAAAGTGAATATTGTCTTCATTTATTCATCTTGCGTTTGTTTTTTAGTTTTTTCTTCTTCTGTTGAACATAAAGGAAGATATTGTATGTTTTTTTATGCTCCTATGAGTGCCAGTGGTTGCTTTATTTTCAGAATAGCTTACTTTATGTACTGAAAAAACTACTTAAAAATTTAGAATGACTTTTTTTGCATGAACTTTTACTATAATATTAGTTAATAATTAAAAAAAAGAACATTTGTAAATATTAAATTTTACATTGACATTAATAAAAATAACAGTAACAAATGCTATTGAAATATGTTGACTCAGAAAATGCTAGTAAATTTCACAAATAATCAATAAACAAATCAATAAATCAAATTGGATAAAATTGTATAGTAATTTTGGTAACAAGTTAATCTTAAATAAGAGTTTTCCCTTTATAAACTCCTACATAGTGCTGTTAAACAATCAATCGTGATCAATTGCATACAAAATAAAAGTCTGCATGTTAATTTGGTGTATGTACACGCGTATACAGGAAATGTTTATTCATATTTGAGTTAAAGTCAGCATTATTAGCCCCCCTTTGAATTTTTTTCTTTTTTAAATATTTCCCTAATGATGTTTAACAGAGCAAGGAAATTTTCACAGTATGTCTGATAATATTTTTTCTTCTGGAGAAAGTCTTATTTGCTTGATTTCGGCTAGAATAAAAGTAGTTTTTAATTTTTTAAAAACCATTTTAAGGTCAAATTTATTAGCCCCTTTAAACTCATTTTTGTTCCCGATAGTCTACAGAATAAACCATCGTTAAACTAATTAATTATCCTAACCTGCCTAGTTAACCTTATTAACCTAGTTAAGCCTTTAAATCTCCCTTTAAGCTGTATAGAAGTGTATAGAAAAATATCTAGTCTAATATTATGTGCTGTCGTCATGACAAAGATAAAACTATTATGATTAGAAATGTGTTGAAGAAAATCTCTCCGTTAAACAGAAATTGTGGGGAAAAAAGAGAGCTAATAATTTAGGGGGCTAATAATTCGGACGTCAATATATATATATATATATATATATATATATATATATATATATATATATATATATATATATATATATTATGTGAAAATACAGACCTTTGTTTTGTGCACAGTTAGTCAGGATTAATCATCAAACTGTAGCTTATTCATAATAATAAAGATAATTTTAGTATTAATGGGGTTTAAAGTATCTAAATTACAGAATAAATGGTCATTCATAATTTATAATAAGCCACTAATCAAAGTTTTACAACTAATAATGAACATTCAGTATGACAGTAATATGCATGTCGGCTATAATTAATGTGTTTCATGATCTATAATGTTACTATATCTTCTTGTAAACAAATATATGGCTTAATCGCTGTGTTATTTACAGAATAGACCTTTATTTACGCTGTAGAAGTGGAAGATTTTTCATCATGTTGACGAATGGATTTTTTATTGGTTTTTGTAACACAAGCTGATTGTTGAGCTGTTGTCGTGCGTCCATCGTGACTCTGCTCTAAATGCATCTCCCCTCATGCATTTACAATGGCTTAGAGGCATTTGGATCATTAGTTCAGGCTAAAATGTGTGTTTTTTTTCTGTTTAGCATCAGTCAACCTCTGCAGCATGCGTTTCTCAGGAAATAAAGCAGTGCAGACCAAAGCTGTGCCGCTGTTTTGGTGATTTGTAGCTCAGGATTTATCTATCAGCTGTTGAGTATCAAAGCTAACAGTCAGCTGTGCTAAAGATCAGTGTGTGTGTGTGTGTGTTTGCTGCAGTCATATGATGTGATTTTTGCTTTCTAGAGGCACTAAGCTTCACAAATAAGGTCTTATCTTCATTTTGTATGGATTTTTTTATTTTCCACATTGCATAATAATAGTTTTTGTCAATTTAATAACATTTAAGCACTTATTGTGGATAAATTTTAAGCATTTTGCTTATTTTGCTTAAACATTAACTAATGTCTACTGTACAGTAAACTGAATTGGTTATTAATGTAAAATAATGCAAATGTGACGGGGAACATTTGATTTTGTTGCTAATTGTGGTTCAAATGCATTGTTAAACTTCTTGAACTATAACAGATTTTTTTTTTTTTACACTTTTATTGCTTCAGAAAAATGTGATACATTCATACTGTATTAGTTACCAAATACCAATCAAAGAACACCCGTCCCATCCCGACGTTCAAATAAAAAAATAAATAAAAATAAAAAAAAAAGAATAAAAAAATGCATTCTCATGCGAGGAAAGTAATACATAAACAAATAAATAGAAAATAAAGATTAACTAAAATAAGATAAAATAATAATAAAAATAAAAAGAGCAATTTTGTTAAAAATTAAAAATATATAAAAAATAAATACCATTAAAACATTGACATTTCAACATATACATTCTAGTGAAAGTGAAAAGTATATTAAAGTTAGTCATTACAAACACAGTGTATATTAACAGTCACATTGTTTGGGATTACTAAACGGTCAGTCCACTCTTATTTAAAAAATGAAGGAAGCAGTCCCAAATCTTGTATAATATGTGCATTTTTTGTTTGATTGAATAAGTCAACCTTTCCATTGCTATACACGACGACATTTCCTTAATCCAGAGTGACAAAGATGGAGCATGAGAACTTTTCCTGTGAATGGCAATCAGGCGCTTCGCATGTAATAGACACAGATTTATAAACTTCTGTTCATATGACTTCAGCGATAAGGCAGGTGGGAAAAGACCAAGGATACAGATTTTAGGGCAAACAGGGATTTCTTTACCAATAGTTTTAGAGATTACACCAATTATTTCTTTCCAAAAGAATTGCAAGTGCTCACATTGCCAAACACAATGGAACAGTGTGCCCTTGTAAGTCAAACATTTTCCACAAATGTCCAGAATATTTCTATTAAATTTATTTAACATGTCTGGTGTTATATATGTTCTCATTACCCAATTATATTGGATTAGTTTAAAACAGGTATTGATTGATAATTGTTAACTTTCTTCCCATTCATTTTCTGTAATATCTATTTGAAAGTCTTCAATCCAAGCCAGTCTTTTATGATTTGTAGATTCTTTGGAAGCATTAACAAATTTGCTATATAGTGTAGAAATTTTGTATTTGGCACTGAGATCTTTAACTGCAATTTCTTCTAAACTACTTAGGGTCGGTGTTACGTGCCGGCTCAAGCACGCAACAAAATGAAGGGAACCCAAACCAAGTTAAATATAATAATGCAAAAAGATATTTATTTAAAGCAGTGGTACTCAAACTTTTTTCATCAAGTACCACCTCAGAAAAAAATTCTCTCTCCAAGTACCACCAAAATGAGCAGTATTGAAATTCAGTTGTGTAGTAGGCCCAGTAAAGCAGCTACAACTCTGCACAGTTAAAAAAAAAAAACGTGGCAGATTACCTCAGAAATATAGGCTATATGTCATATATGGCATATTATATACATCATTTTTGATAAATTTTGAAATGTGTATAGCATGTACATGACATATTTCATTCCTCCATGTACCACTAGAAGGAAGCCCGCGTACCACTAGTGGTACACGTACCACAGTTTGAGAACCACTGATTTAAAGGTTACAAAAAGACAAAAATTATAAAATAAAATAATGTGCAAAAAGGGGTATCAAAGTAAACAAATTAATTGTCTAACATAACAATATTCAATACAACAAATTATACAGGAGCAAAGTTCAAATAAACAAAATTAATATAAGCGGTGGGTAAGGCAAAGGAAGTCAAACGAAAAAACGGTCCTCCAAAGCAGTCTCTCCAACACAGTTTGGAAGCTCCTTTTATAAAGCCTGAAGATTAGCCGCACCTGCAGCATCATAACGAGTCACCTGTTAAGAAACAGAAAGCAAAACCCAGGAAACACAACGAACCAATCACCAACCCATAACAGTGGGGCACTGATATAAATGATTTTTAGATCTTATAAAATTGCATAACAGAGTTGATGTTGTGCAGTATTTTGTGCTTTAGCTCCTGATGCTAACCTCAAAGCAAACTCCGCATGACGTGTCTACAACACGGTTTATGTATTTTTCATCATATTATTGTGTTTAAAGAGTGAAATCTCACAGTAACAGAGTTGACAGGATTAATCTAGCATTGGTGTTTCCTAAACATAAACGTTAATGAGAGAAGTATAACGACAGGCATGAATGCCTTCCAGAGTTTCCCGCCTCAGCAAGTGACATCACTTCACATTTCACTAGCCACACTTTTTTTGTTGGGAAACTATATTTTATATGCATAAATTTGACTTTGATGAAAAGATGACTTGATTTAGATGTTGCGTTACGTCCACAACATGCCTCCTTATTCATTTAACTTGTTGTGTGTGTTGTGTATTAGCTTGCTCAGTGTGCATGAGCAAATGGGTTGTCGCAATGCAATTAGTTATTATTTCACATGACTTTTTACGGCTCAAAATGAAAGATTTACCAAATTTATTTCTGGCCACATCAAATAAGTATTTCTCAGCCACAATGTTTTAATGTGTCAAAACATTAAAGGAGGGGGGAGAGACCTGGGCTCAAGGATCTCACGAGCTCAGGGCTCTCTCCCGGGACAGCATGCCAAACACGCTTCATAATCAATCACCAGCTACGGGCGAACTCTTGACATGACAGATAATACAGAAAATAGATGCTTCATGCAAATGTTTATTAACTTACATGAGTAAACACACAGAAAAGATGAAAAATAGATCAGACTTGATTTTGACTTTGGGCCATTATTATTGGCCCATGTAAAGTCATATTTTCTGTCTTTTAGTAGAGATATTATATTAAAGACTTGCTTTGTTTACAAAATAAAGTGGATCTAATTGAATGTGCATTGTAAACGTTAAATACAAGTTAAAAAGCTATTACTTTTTAGTTCTTATATTAAGGTTTTAGTTATGATACTCCCAAAATCCAGCATAAATTCGACGTTTTTTTTTTAAATCTTTTTATTAACATTTTGACTATTTTAACTGATTACAAAACACATTGAAACACACCAACAGACAATGGCCATTTATAACAATGCAAAGCTAAAAAAATAAATTACAAAATTAATAATAATAAAAAATTTAAAATAATAAAAATTATTAATTAATTAATAAACAGAATATGTACATATATGCATAATAAAATTACTATATATATATATATATATATATATATATATATATATATATATATATATATATATATATATAATTTTTTTTGTAATTTTATTATGCATTTATGTACATATTCTGTCACACTTAATTTTGACGGTCCGTTTGTTGAATTTAAGTTACATTGCGTCTACATGCCAAATAATTCTCATTAAATTGTAAGAAGACTGTTTGGCATAGGATTAGTGTTTAAGTTTATTTTAGTCTTTAAGGTTTTGTACATTAATATTAGTATCATCTATCAAGCATAACATGATATAAGTTTATTTCTACATCCTTAATTGTTATTATTATTTAGTATTACTTGTTTTAAATTGCCCAATTTGTTTTAAACCTGTCTCATAACTAGGCCAACACGAAATCTGCGCGTGCAGAATTCTGCAGATTTTCCACAGATTTTCAGCCCATCATTGATTCTGTTTATTTACGTGAGTAAATGTGTGTAAATTCATATTTATTCAGTTTTTTAATTAATTTCAGTAATGTTATTGCCTAAACTGAAAATGTTCATATAATTTATTCACGATACAGTTTGTAAAGTCATACTTTCTGTCTTTTAGTAGAGATATTATATTGAAGACTTGCTTTGTTTAGCAAATAAAGTGGATCTAATTGGATGTGCATTGTAAACGTTAAATACAAGTTAAAAAGCTTTTACTTTTTAGTTCATATATTAAGATTTTAGTTATGATACTCCCAAAATCCAGCATAAATTAGCAGATTTTTAACAAAATTCTGCGCAGAAATAGCAAAAAATGTCTACAGATTCATTACTCATAACTCATATATTGGCTTAATCAGTAAGTAGCCTGAACCACAGCAGTTTTTTCTTCTACACACTTACATAATACATGCATTCACCCTGAAGTCTCTGTATAGGGTTAAAGAGAGACGTTTAGCATAAGAGAAAAAAGGCAGACAGTGTATGTGGACGTCTTTTGTTCAGAGAACAGCTCCAGCACTGTTACTGTATAATAACTGGACGTCACTTGCAGGAATGTTTCCACTAGACATCAGCTTTATCATTGTCCATCGTTCCCACTCCAAACTGCACCAATAGGAGAAACGAGGAGACTAAATGCTGACGCAAAACTGAGCAACATCTCTCTGAATGAACATCTTCTGGATTCACGCTGAAGCTGTAAAAAATTATCTGTAAATGATCAGTTTTGAGTATTTTGTATATATTTGTGTAATTATTCTCCTAATTATTGTTATTTTTTATTGCATTGTGAGACCCTGATCTTTCTTCCAATAACTTTTAAACCTTGTAAAGTTGTAAAAGTGACATTTATCAACATTTGTAATAGTCTGCAGTGCTATATTGTATGTTGTGTTCTTGTATATTACGCTACAAAAACCTTGTAAATAACTGCCAGCACATTTTCTCACACAATATATTATTTCTTATACATTATATCATTGCAAACTGTTAAAATGTCAACATGGTAAATTGTAGAATTCAATTTTCAACATTTTCCCAGGGATGGGTTGCAGCTGGAAGGGCATCCGCTGCGTAAAAACTTGCTGGATAAGTTGGCGGTTCATTCCGCTGTGGCGACCCCGGATTAATAAAGGGACTAAGCCGTCAAGAAAATGAATGAATGAAATTTTCAACATCAAAAGTGGACAGAGCATTGACATTTGATTAATTGCAGAGGGTAAACTGTGAGAAAATGTGAATTTTAGGGTGAACTCTCCTTTTAAGCAGCTCTATAGTTGGCATCCAGCCTGTTTACGGTGACCAATAAACTGTCAGTGACTCTGTCCTTCAGTCAAACACTCCTGACAGCCAAAACAGAAGAGACTTTAAACACCTTAAACAACATCCACACCTACAGACTCCAGAAAATCAGGCCGGTTTGGGGGTTTAAGTGCACTATTCATTCATTCATTCTCCTTCGGCTTATTCTCTTATTTATAAGGGGTCGCCATAGTGGAATGAACCGCCAACTATTCCAGCATATGTTTTATGCAGCGGATGCCCTTCTAGCCGTAACCCAGTACTGGAAAACACCCATACACACTCATTCACACACACATACTCATGCACTATGGCCAATTTAGTTGATCAGTTCCCCTATAGCGCATGTGTTTGGACTTTGACGGAAACCGGAGCACCCGGAGGAAACCCACACCAACATGGGGAGAACATGCAAACTCCACATAGAAACACCAACTGACCCAGCCAGGACTCAAACCAGCGAGCTTCTTGCAATGAGGCGACAGTGCTAACCACTGAGCCATCGTGTCTCTCCTGTGTTATGTAATAGTCTGAAATAAATCCCTCGTCAATGGTTGATCTATTGGTTAGTGTCTGGTTGCTTTGTGGAGTTCAGTTGGTCTTTGGTTAGGAGGTAAGCAGCACTGTGGTACAATACATGGCTAATTGGGTATTAGAGGTAATAACACACTTTGAGAATTGAGAGTTTCTTCAAATACCAGATTAAATCGGCTCCTTTCAGAAAGTCGTAATCTTGTACTTTTGAACCAGACCCAAAATGAACACATTGACAAAGCTCTGTAAATTTGAGACATCATATACAGGCCTATATATTTTCCAGAACAGTGTTTCTCAACTGGTGGGTCGCAGGAACATGTTCAGTGGGTCGAATGTGTGTTAAAAAAACAACAAAAGTAAATTTTTTTTACTTATTTCGCTTATACCAGACTTTTATTTTGAAATGCGTGCGCGACAACCCTATCGTTTGACATGTGAAATTTCATTTAATTATTGCAACAAATGTCAAGCGCAAGTACGACCCTGAATATGTAAAGTATGGATATATATATATATATATATATATATATATATATATATATATATATATATATATATATATATATATATATATTAACAGTTTATTATTAACAGTATTTGTCATTTTTACTTTGCAATATTTTTAGAATTTGATCCATTTTGTTAAATGACAGCAATAAAATAGTGTTTATTTGTAAGTCTTAGTGAATTTCTTATGATGTATCTGTCACTACTTGTTTATGTTAACAAATAAATACAAATTAAGTTTAATTCCTAAAATTGTATTATAGTTCCTAAAAATTTGGGTCGGGCGAGGCAGTGGCGCAGTAGGTAGTGCTGTCGCCTCACAGCAAGAAGGTCGCTGGTTCGAATCTTGGCTCAGTTGGCGTTTCTGTGTGGAGTTTGCATGTTCTCCCTGCCTTCGCGTGGGTTTCCTCCGGGTGCTCCGGTTTCCCCCACAGTCCAAAGACATACAGGTGAATTGGGTAGGCTAAATTGTCCGTAGTGTATGAGTGTGTGTGTGTGAATGTGTGTGTGTGGATGTTTCCCAGCGATGGGTTGCGGCTGGAAGGGCCTCCGCTGCCTAAAAACTTGCTGGATAAGTTGGCGGTTCATTCCGTTGTGGTGACCCCAGATTAATAAAGGGACTAAGCCAACAAGAAAATGAATGAATGAATGAAAAATTTGGGTCGTGGCTTAACATTGTTTTTGATTTATTTTGTAAAGGCAGCTGTATGAAATCCAAAGGTTTACATTCTTAATCACCAGTTTCTAAATGGTCTGTCCCTAAAAGTGTGGAGGTTGTGTGTCCCCTGTCCCCGTCCCCCGGTTGCTACGCCCCTGACAGCAGGTGTGAATGGCACTCGCAAGAGAAATTTGAGATTTAAAAAAGCGCAAATTCACAAAAACAAAAATCGCAAAACAACGTAGCTCCTGGGACATATTTGGTGCTCTTCAGAAAAGTATATAGGAGTATGTTTTCAGGATGAACCTACTAAATTCAATAGAAATAGCTTGACATACTGCGATGTGACTATTGCAGATGTGCACATTGCGATAGCGATGCCGCAATACATTCTGCAGCCCAATTTCAACCAATTTATTTGAAGATTTTTTTCTTTTTAATTTGTAGGGAAAAATCGTAACTTTAGACATCGTTTTTAATTTATTTTGTAAATATGTTTAACTGTTTTTCAGTGACTTTGCTGGCTTTTGAGTATAAGAATTTTGAATCGTTAACACATACTTTAGAATCCTTGTGATGTGGCAACCTATCATTTATTTATACAAGTAAACACTACACTTTCTTGCAAAGTTACACTTTGTGTGTGTGTGTATACTCTTTAATTTGAGTTTCTACTTACTGTATATAGTTTTTAGTCGCATGCTCTGTATGGAGACCTGGCGGGCAAATAAAAAAGAGCCATAATGACAGCTCTGGGATCTCCAGATTCCTGAACATTCGGCACAAATCCATACATTTCTCCTTACTGCGCATAAGGTGCATTAGATTAATAAATAACCTCTTATTGCACAACAATTACCCAGCTTTTTGGCTAAAAAAAGAGAAAACCCACACATAAATGAACACACAAAAATGAAAATGATGAAAATTTTGGTGGTCCAAAATCCCCATTATCTTAATTATTATTGTTTTCTCAGTCACTCTATTTGCTAGATTTATTTCTGCCTGGCACACAAACATAGTATATTAACTAATTCACTTTCTGTTGTGTTTTCAATTTAATTTCTTTAACTTTAATTCCCCCATCGTTACATTACAGCATTATCAGGTGAGGATCAGAAAGCTTATGAGCTGTGTTTTGTGGCTTGTCAAACACTGCAGGTTTGCGTTTGGGTGCGTCTCTCATTTTTCTTCAGAGCTTTTCTTCTGGTGTTTTCTACTAAGATAAGAAGCTCTTTCATACAGTGCACACAGAAACGACACGTTTTACATCCGTTCCTCACTATGGACTGTTTTTATACGGCTTTTGTCAGTCTTTGGCATGAAGAAAAGCAGGATTTGAAACGTTAGCCCTTACTAGTGATTACATGTTGTTTTGTCTGTGAGTAAACCATATTATTAAGTGACTCTCTGGAATACTTGATTCTGATTGGTCTGTAGTGAGATTCTAAGATAGGCCTGCTACAATAAGCAATATATATCGACTAAGAATTATTCGCTGTATATTTCTTCAACATTTGATCTGATTGCACTTTCACAAAAGGACATTTACATTCTATAATTCTGCTGTCAAAGGCTGCTACAGTAGGACATTTACCTTTTAAATATGAAATTACACAATCTAAATAATGTTAAAAATTAAACTTGTTGTGCCTGTTTGCATTATAATTATGCTATATATTATCATTGGCATAAAATGGTCTTAAAATGACAATAATGTCACTTATTGCAATATTTTGTTGTGATAATATTGATACTATACACTTTTAGAAATAAAGGTACACAAGCTGTCACTGGGGTGGTATCTTTTCTAAAGGTACACCTTTGGACTTGAAGGGTCCATATTGGTACCTCAAATGTATATATTAGTACCTAACATTTTTAAGAGGAACACTTTTGTGCTTTTTAGCTACTAATATGTACCCTTGAGGTATTAATATGGAGCTTTTAGGTACAAATTTGAACCTTTTAAAAAGGTACCACCCCAGTGACAGCTTACATACCTTTATCTCTGAGAGTGTACGATTAAGACAGTGCTTTTTTTTACATTGTATTATTAAAGGGTCATGAAACACCAGAACACATGTGTTGAGCTGTTAACAGTGGTATATGTGTCCCACACTGCTGAAAACACTATTAGGACACCTATATTTCACTAAAAAGTGTAAATTGGTTGTTTTTGCGTTATTTCAAGCAAATTCGTACTTCCGGTTTGAAACTAATTTTTGAAGCTGCGTCACGGTCATGACATAATAGCGTGTATTCCAGCGTGCAGACTGGACGCCTGTGCCAGAGTGTGTCTTATTACGTCTTACAGTGTGCTGCATTAATGCATGAGTAAGGCTTGGTTCAAACCAATCAGCGCGCTCTATTGTGCAACTTCATTAATATTCATTACTATCACCGTGTTTTCAGGACAGAGACGCCACGTTGTGTTGGCAAAACAAGCGTGAAGTGTTGCTTTTATAGTTTGCTGCAGTGAAGTTTTGTTTTGTTTTGTGTTTTGTTTTAGTTTTGTATCTAACAAACTATTGCACAGAGTGTAAACATGTTAGCACCACAACCAAACTTTAACCTCGTGTAGGGTTTTTACCGCATTTAGTGACCGGAATAACACACGCGGCTTTCTGACACTACCTGCCGTGTGCATCTAAGTTTCTGGGAAATGCGGAGGTTTTTTTTCTCTCATTCGCCTTGCGGTATCAAACATTGCATGAAAAATACACGCTTACAGCAGCTCCTCGAATCAAATATCTCGTGTGTCGCGAGGGGCATGAATGAATTCCCTGAATGAAAGAGCCAAACTGCAGTTAAAGTCCACCATTTAATAATTTGGCAAATAATTCGACTACAGATGTCCATGTAGGTTAAACACCATCACTTTCTCCTGTATGTATGTGTGTTTGTGTGTGTGTGTGTGTGTGTGTGTGTGTGTGTGTGTGTTTTGACTCTGAAATTCAGCGCCCCCAAATAGACACTCCCACACCATCCCACTTTTCTTCCTCCGACACTCCCCCCTAAACAGAGCTGGACACGCCCACTTTTCTGACTTTTTTCAAAGTAGAGGTGTGAAAACACCCTGCTGAAACGAGGGGGCTTCATGGCCCTTTAAATGTGTGTACTGTAATATGTCTAGACTTCCAGACAATCATAAAGCACTGTATATATTTCATTTGTACAGTATCGTTGCTCTTATTTTTTTTTTTTACAAATGCACTCCCTTGCAAAATCATCTCAGTAAATCTAAAATTATGACCTATTCATTACATTGTGTGAAATGATATTCTACACTACCTGACAGAAGTCTTGTCGTGGATCCAGTTTTAAAAGCAACTTGACTTCTAGTTAATAATTTGGAGAAGGTGTATTTCTCTGAATCATCTGCTGATCTGCATCCCAATCATCACCAATACTGCTGAAGACCTACTGGAACCAGCATGAACCAAGATTCTCAGAGAAAATAGTCAAGTTTGGTGATGGAGAAATCATGGTTTGGGGGTATATTCAGTATGGAGAGATCTGCAGAGTGGATGATCAACATCAGCAGCCTGAGGTATCAAGACATCTGTGCTGCCCATTACATTACAAACCACAGGAGAGGGACAATTCTCCAGCAGGATAGCGCTCCTTCTCATACTTCAGCCTCCACATCAAAGCTCCTGAAAGCAGAGAAGCTCAAGCTGCTGCAGGATTGGCCAGCCCAGTCACCAGACATGAACATTATTGAGCTGATGAAGGAGGAGGCGTTGAAGATGAACACAAAGACTCTTGATGAGCTCTGGGATCCTGCTGAAGGCTTTCTTCTTCATTCCAGATGACTTTATTAATCAGTGATGTGAGTCATGTCAGAGATGTATGGATGCAGTCCTCCAAGCTCATGATGGAGTCAGACACAATATTCATTCTGTCTCCACTGCAGCAGGACTTTATATTCTATACTGGACATTATTTCTGTCCAGTGATGAGACTTTAGTCTAAGCAGAGTCAGACCGCACTGTCCTAATTAAAACAAGGCATGATCAGATTTTATTGTGCTCAAACAACAGAGGCCTTTTATATAAACCACTTCTAAAACCAAATGATCAACTACAAGTCAACTTATTATTTGTTGTTTCTAAATCTTGGATAGGCGACAAGACTTTTGTCAGGTAGCTCATAAGAGGCAGCCATTCTTGTTCTGCGTCTGTAGTTTCCTTTCACACACAGCGCTGTGATATATTTAGTTCACACTCTCAGCACCAGCACACACTGCGTTTAACCAGGTCAGATGCCAACGCTCATCATATAAATCACTACCGGCTCAGATACTAGCTGCAGTCTCACACTCAGGTCTGATACGCGTCTTACTCAGATTTCTGGACTCGCTTTAGGGCGTCTCATGGGCTCGTGTTTCAGCACACCTGCAGTGATTATGTGCTAAACGTTCACTCTGAGACACAATGCTGATCAAAAGCTGTCAGATTCTCACTTTGAAGCTAGGAAGACATCAGTGCATTTGAATCCAGTGTTGCATAATGGCCATGAATATACCATCATCTGACACTATTCTGGAGGCAGATGTATTTTTGGCTACATTTGAAAGGTATTTTGCATTAAAAAAAATGATAAAATAATGCTTTACTGTAAGTGTCTGCTTAAAAGTTTCAATTAAAGTGGTGAGCACTCTAGCCTCACAGTAAGAAAGTCGCTGGTTCGAGTCTTGGCTGGGTCAGTTGGTGTTTCTGTGTGGAGTTTGCATGTTCTCCCTGTGTTGGCGTGGGTTTCCTCCGGGTGCTCCGGTTTCCCCCACAGTCCAAACACATGCGCTATAGGGGAACTGATGAACTAAATTGGCTGTAGTGTGTGAGTGAATTTGAGAGTGTATGGGTGTTTCCCAGTACTGGGGCATCCACTGTGAAAACATATGCTGGAATAGTTGGCAGTTCATTCCGCTGTGGCGACCTCTGAAATAGAGACTAAGCCGAAGGAACGTGAATGAATGAATAATTCTTAACTTTACAATATTTATTTAGTGTTCTAGTCATTGATTAAATTACTATTACACTAAATTGACAGCCTTCCAGCCACAACCCATCCCTGGGAAACATCTACACACACACTTATTCACACTCATACACTAAGGACAATTTTAGCCTATCCAATTGACCTGTACCGCATGGCTTTAGACTGTGGGGAAAACCGGAGCACCCGGAGGAAACCCACACGAACGGAGGAGAGGAGTCTGGATGCAGACCTGTTGCAGTGCAATCTGGGCTGCATCCAATGCTTTTTAATGCGCTCACCTAACCCCACCCCTAACCCTACCCCTCACAGTGACGTCACTCGCTCCATTTGAGAGCATTGTGTCTGACATTGCATCGCTGAGTGATGCAATCTCAGCTTGCATCATAAAGGCTGCATCCAGATACTATTGGAATGTAGGGAGAACATGCAAACTTCACAGAAACGCCAACTGACCCAGCTGAGGCTCGAACCAGCAACCTTCTTGCTGTGAGGCGACAGCACTACCTACTGCGCCACTGCGTCGCCCCATATATATATATATATATATTTTTCATCAAATTTCATTCATTCATTCATTTTCTTGTCGGCTTAGTCCCTTTATTAATCCGGGGTCGCCACAGCGGAATGAACCGCCAACTTATCCAGCAAGTTTTTACGCAGCGAATGCCCTTCCAGCCGCAACCCATCTCTGGGAAATCCATCAAAATTTTTTATTTTATTTTGTATTAACACAAAAAAACATGCCGTAGACAATCAGCATAGAGCAAAGTGCGTAGATATACATGTAATAACCAATATACAGCTTGTTAAATAATAGTATTACTAATAGTACCAGCAATAACAACAATAGTGTCAATAAAAAGGAAAAACTAGAGTAATGACAAGGACATACTAAAACATATAAAGATAATAAAATAAAATAAATGAATATATATACATAGGCACATAAATACATAAATATAAAACAAATTTCCAAACCAAAAAAGGCAATAAGCCAAATCTGTATTCAGGGTTAAGTAAGGGTAAAATTAAGCCAGTTAAAAATAAATAAATAAATAGAAGAATGGTAATAGACAAATAAAAATGGGTATTTAAAACCGTGCTGAAAGAGGTCTGCGACAGTGAAAAAAAGGTATTAGAAGCCCAAACAGGGAATCTTAAATTACTATAAAAAAGAAAAAAATGTATAAAACTAATAAAAAAGAAAAATAAATACATTTTGTAAAAATTATATAATTAAAAAATAACAACAATAATAATAAAAATAAATAAATAAGAATGGGACCTGGAACCAGAAGTTTCTGCTTTTGGATGTCTCATTGATTCAAATTAGTAAACCTTTAAGTTTGTCCAAGGTTTGTGCCCAAAGTCTGACGGTGTCCTCTCTTGCACCAAGGATGCGAGCAGTGGACATTTCCAGATACACAATGTCAATAAGTATGAATCCAGTGATGGTGATTGATGGAATGTGGAGGCTTCCATCTTGTTGCAACTATTTTCTCGGCTGTTGTAAAGCCAGCTAAAAACACTTGCTTTATATATATAAATATATGTTTAAATATGTATATGGAGTAGAGATGCGCGGATGGGCTATTATTTCATCCGCAACCGCATCACAAAACTCATCATCCGTCCGCCATCCATCTGCACTAACATTTTTGACCAATTTTTTAAACCGCACCCGCCCGCCATCTGCTGACTGAGCTCTTCATTTGAATGGCTTATTCCTTTTTATTATTAAATGAATGTTTCTTTATTGATTATTAGAAAATAGAGAATGACTTTAATGACATGCAGTTGATCCAAACGTGCAAGTCAAATCCAGCATTAATTGACGCTTTGAAGTGACGCTAAACAATACGAGGACGTGTCTTTTCACTTGATTCGATTCCTCGGTCCTTGAGTTTTTTTTTTGTTGCGTCCTTCCCTCGCATCCTATAGGGGTGGAAAGACGAGGAAAGAAAGCAAGGGAAGGAAACGAGGATACACAAATAAGAAATGAGAAGCACCCTATAAAGCTCTCAGAATATCAGCAGTGAACTCCGTCTCCAATCGGTGCACAGGGACAAAAATAAATAAATAAACAGCCTAAATGAAATGCACTGTACTGTACAATTTTTTTTTATTATAGTAGCCTAATAGAATACGCATTGACACATCATTTCAACATTCAGACAACCGCCCACCACCCGCCCGATCCGCGGATTCCGGATTTCTTTATTATCCGCGAATTCCGCGGCTGTAACCGCCATCCGCGCATCTCTAATATGGAGTCTTAACCACACCTCTTTAACAGGTAGTTTGCTATGTGGGAATGATGTGCAAAAAGTAAGCCCCGCCCCCTACTCAGTATTCGCCTTCAGTTGGAAGTGCATCAACATATTAAATAAAAAAGTTCCAGCAACTTCTGGTTAAACGTCATGTGTTACAGTGCTTTTCATATGAAAGTGCAGGGGATCCGTCTGTAGCCATGCTTCCGATATTTGTTTGCGAGAGCGTGAGCGTGTTGTTTTCCGCATGCCGAGGGTACACTTCTGAGGTGACACTTATAAATAGCGGAGCGTCAGGGAATGTGTAATGTCACACCTGTGATGAGGCTCCGGCTCACAGCTGAAGAAATGCCAGAGTCTGTCACATGACCTCTGACATCATACTGACACGGTAAAACCTAGACCAGAGCAGTCCCCGTACACTGTAAAACATTCCTGCCGCTTACAGTATTTTTAGTTGAATCAAAGGAACTTTAATAGTCAACTCAACTTATATCAGATGTCTGTGTGGGTCAGAATCTTGTTTTTGTTTGTGTGTTTTTTCAGGACGGATGATCTCAGATGATCATGCTCGTGTTTATTTCAGATTCAAAGGGGTTTCTGTGCAGTTGAAGATCTTCGGTTTTGTTTTCTGATGTATTTTTAGCTTCAGTGTGACTGAGCACATCCCCTTCAACTGAGAAAGAGTTGCAAACTCCACACAGAAACACCAACTGACCCAGCCGAGGCTCAAACCAGTGACCTTCTTGATGTGAGTCGACAGCACTCCCTTCTGCGCCACCGCGTCGCCTCAGTCATAAAAAGGTTCTTTATAATATTTCAGGAGAAAACATTCTGAGCACCGACAAATGTCAGTGAAAATCATCAATAACATTGCCAATGTAGGTGTAACCCCGCCGGTGTTACGCCACCCAACCCGCTCCGTGCTGGTATCAAACCGGCGACCTTCCACATGGGAGTCGGTTGCTCTACCAAGGAGGCTAAAGACCATGGCCTCTAGCATCTGTCGCTAGAGCACCTTTAGAGGTCAGAGGAGGGAGGTTTACCTGCACAGCACACACTAGCTTGCCTTCATTACACTCCCAAACCTCACTCCCATCCAGGTCACGGCACCAATGTAACCCCGTCTTTAATGCGCCACCCAACCTGCTCCGAGCTGGTATCGAATCAGCGACCTTTCGCATGGGAGTCGGTTGCTTTACCAAGGAGGCTAAAGACCATGGCCTCTAGCATCTGTCGCTAGAGCACCTTTAGAGGTCAGAGGAGGGAGGTTTACCTGCACAGCACCTACTAGCTAGCCTTCATTACACTCCCAAACCTCACTCCCATCCAGGTCACGGCACCAATGTAACCCCGTCTTTAATGCGCCACCCAACCCGCTCCGTGCTGGTATCAAACTGGCGACCTTCCACATGGGAGTCGGTTGCTCTACCAAGGAGGCTAAAGACCATGGCCTCTAGCATCTGTCGCTAGAGCACCTTTAGAGGTCAGAGGAGGGAGGTTTACCTGCACAGCACACACTAGCTTGCCTTCATTACACTCCCAAACCTCACTCCCATCCAGGTCACGGCACCAATGTAACCCCGTCTTTAATGCGCCACCCAACCTGCTCCGAGCTGGTATCGAATCAGCGACCTTTCGCATGGGAGTCGGTTGCTTTACCAAGGAGGCTAAAGACCATGGCTTCTTGTGGTTTACCTGCACAGCACTTACGAGCTGGCCTCCGTTACATAGGCTTATGCACATCGCACTGATTTTCTTTTGCCTCAAAATAACAGTATTCTTCTTAAAACGCTCTCTGTCTTTTTGTTTACGAGTCTTTCCCGGTCTGTTTACCTCACACTGCCTTTGGTTGTGTTCATGTCATTATCCTCAGATGATCTCAGTTCACACACTTGATGAAAAGAGGCTCTAATGGTGATCAGCTGTGCGTAGATAAATGCGTTGGACGTTTAGTTCTGCAAGCGGCTTCATTAATTGATTCAGTTTCTTTGGATGATCTGTGCTCATTGGCTGTGTCTGTGTTTGTATACCCTTCCTCTGCGCTATATTATTGATACTGCATTCCAGCATGCAGTGCACCTGACTTGGCCTTGATTAAGAGAAGAGTTACTTTGCATTTTAATCCAACTTTGTTTACTAGTCATGTGATAAGTCCAGCATTTGACTAATGCTTTATTTATTTGATATTTATTTTATTTGGATATTTTGAAAATGCTGTAATAGTATGTTGAATGACTAATCAGAAAAACAACAACTCTTATGTGGTTTAGTATGAAATGAAAAGGCTGTTATTTAGTGCTCATATAAATGCTGCAAGTTAGAAAGAGAAACACAGGACTGTGTTTTATTTACTTGGCTCATAGTTTATTGTATTTTAATTTATTATTATTATTATTATTACTTATTATTCATGTCATTTTATATATGTTTTTATTTATTATTTTATTTTATTGCATTTTTGTTTAATTTTATAAATTATTATTATATTTATTTATATATGTAATGATTATTTGAGAATGATGAGTTTTTTTAACATCGCATTTTGGACTGAATGCTGCTTCATATGGACTCACTTTGCAAGGTACTTTGACTTTGCATTGCAAATGTACGTTTGGGAACACAACATGCACCTGTTTTCCTAAAATTGTAACGAGAAGCATATGTATTTTATTTTATTTTATTTTATTTTATTTTATTTTATTTTATTTTATTTTATTTTATTTTATTTCATTTTATTTCATTTTTTTATTAAATTAAATTAAATTACATATAATTTTTATCTATTTTCTATTTTATTTTGTTTTATTTTATTTTTTATTTTACATATTTTAAATTAAATTTAATTTATTTTGTATTTTTTATTATTTTATTTATTTTATTAAATTTTCATGTATTTTATTTTATTTTAAATTTTTCAATTCAATTTTATTAAATTAAATTGAATTTATATCTATTTTCATATTATTTAATTTTATTTTTTAATTTGACATTCTTTACATATAATTTAATAGTTTTTTTAAATACATTATTTTATTTTATTTTTATTTCATTTTTATTTATTTCATTTTTTATTTATTTGCTTTAATTTTTTTGATATTATATTTTACATTTTTTTTGTTTTATTACATTTTTATGTTATTTTTTTATTCACTTTTTTATTTATTTGCTGTTATTTTTTATTAATTAATTTTTTGGTTTATTCTATTTTTATTTATTTATTATTATTAAATTTTTTTTTAGATCAACACCCTCCAACCTGCCAAATTTGAGTAAAAGTCAACATGAAATCATTAGCCAATCTGTTAGCTTATGTTAGCTTATAACTTTGTTCAATGATTATTAACTTTTTTTTGCCAACACAGCAAATTTTGCATTGCACATTTTATATTGAATCAAAATGTTTACTCTGACATTTATCAGTTATCGTAATTACGCATGAACAATGATGGTGATTAGATTATGAGCAATTATGATTTGGTGATTATGTAATTGTGACAGGCCTGTGGGTGCAAGTCATTTCTGCACGCTATAATAATGAGCTGGTCTGGGACTAACCAGTATATCACTAACCAGTATGCCTTATTTGATGAAGCACTTTTTGTAATGATTTATTTCCAGTGAGCTACATTAGTAACTCTCATGCTCTCAGCAGACTGTGTTTCTCTCAGTGAATGCATTCACACGTGCAGCTCCAGTCCAGGTTTTTTTCCTCAGAGATGAAGTGCAGAATAGTCTTCACTGGAGCGACTCTAAATGTTTTTGTCAGCTCATCCAGATCACGCAGAGATGAGTTACGTAACAGATGGAGGAGATTGAGAGCTCACTGACCGCCATCTTTCAGACAGATCATCACGATTGTGCACTTACAGATCAAGTGATCTATATTGAGGTCAGAAAATACTTTAATACTCAGATTAATATGCAGGCACACATAGTAAAAGTGAACTAAACTGACTCTCAGTGTGTCTAAGAAGTGATATAGTGTCATGTTTATGTTTATCTGAAAGTACCGTTTTGACTGATAGTTTTGATCATTTTCTCTTTAACTGTTCAAGATGCAGGTTAATATCATCTGATAGGAGCCCATATAGGTATTTTCTAATACCTTTATTCTATTTCTAATTGCAATCTGTATTTGGGAAATTGTTAACTTATCATTTTTGCAAGCTAAAATAAAATAAAGTAAAAAAATTAAAATAATAAATAAATAAATAAATAAATAATTAAACATTAAAATTGAATAAAAAATAAATAATTAAAACATAAAAAATTTAATTAGAACAAAAAATAAAAACAATAAAATAAAATAATAAATAATAAAATAAACAAAAAAATTAACAAATAATGAAATAAAATAGATAATAAAATAAAATAGAATATAATAAAATAATAAATAATAATAAAATAAAATAAAATAGAATATAATAAAATAATAAATAAATAAAAACAATAAAATTAAATAATAAATACAAAAAATTAATAAATAAATAATATTGAAATAAAATAAATAATAAAATAAAATATAATAAATATTAAATAAACAAATAAAAACAATAAAATGAAATAAAATAAAATAATGAATATTAAAATAAAATAAAATAATTAAATTAGATAAAAAATAACAAAGTTAAATAAAAAATATAAAATATAATAAATAATAAAATTAAATAATAAAAATTAAATTAAATTAAAAAATTAAACAATAAAAACAATAATAATAAAATTAAATAAAAATAAAATAAAATAAATAATAAATAATAAAATTAAATAATAAAATAAAAAAATACTATAAAATAATAAATAATAACATAAAATAAAATAAAAATAAAAAAAATACAATAAAAAATCTAAAATAAAATAAAATAAAATCAATAAATAAATATTCATTCCGCTGTGGCGACTCCTAATTAATAAAGGTACTAAAGTAGAAAAGAAAATGAATAAATAAATAAATAAATAAATAAATAAATAAATAAATGATTAAATAAATAATCAATCTCTTCTTGATTTGAAGTGTGATGTCATTTCCCCCTGGAGCCGCCAGCAGCAGCTGTGAGATGATGTCATCCTGCACTGCAGAGGCTCTTCCCAGAAAACACATTTGACAAATCAAACACAGACGGCTTTAAACTAACTGAGAAAAATGATCATTTTATATAGAAAACAATGACATTCAAGAATAAAATCAGAGAGAATCATTATCAATTCATAGACTAGCATTCTTTAGTTGATTATGTTATTGTGTGACTATAATCAGCAGCAGTAGAAACGCAGATCAGTGTGTTTGAGTGTGTGTGAGCAAGCGTCTGGCCTCAGGAATGCTTTGGCTATTGATCAGCATGAAGGATGAATGTTCCAGATGCTTCTGCTTGTAAATGGAAAGCAGTGATTCAGATGAGGGTCAGCCTGATGAAGAAACGCCTGCTGCAGTCTGAGACACTCCCTGATACACACACACACTTGTACAGAGATCCTTATGGGGACTTCCCGAGTTCCCGTAGACATGGGTGCTCCGGTTTCCCCCACAGTCCAAACACATGCACTATAGGGGAATTGAATAAACTAAATTGGCCGTAATGTATGAGTGTGTGTGAGAATGAGTGTGTATGGCTTTTTCCCAATACTGGGTTGCAGCTGGAAGGGCATCTGCTGTGTAAAACATATGCTGGAATGGTTGGCGGTTCATTTCACTGTGGAGACTTTCTGATAAATAAGGGATTAAACCAAAAGAAAATGAATATATGATTATTTAATTCGATTTTTTTATAAATGAAATATTATGAAATAGTTTTGCTAAAATTAGTAAATAAAGCTGACATTTCAGACAGATGCACACGCTCTTATCATCAATGACCTCATTATGGATGTAGAGTTGCATGTAATTAAGTGCCATTTTTGCATAGTAATTGATACTTTGTGATCTGATAATGTGATTAGATTTGAAGGTTAATATCACTTGAAGGTTATTTGCTGCACTGGAAAAGAAAGGTCAGGCTGAGCACACTGCATTGTGGGATCTGGTTGCACACTTTGAGAAATGCAGTAGGTCAAACGAGTGACATATAACACATTATATAGCAGAAAGAATATAATATTAGTACACTATCATGGCTAGATAGTAGTCTACAAATAGCCATGGTCTTTTCATCTTAGGGGGTTTAAAATGTCGTTTAAGGTCAGGTGAAAAGAATTGAATCTGACAACAGTGAGCAGTGACTCAGCAATACAGCATAACTCTTATAAACCTCATCTTAAACCACATGAAAAAATACTAATATTATAAATACTAATACTGAAAAAATACTGTAATTTATAAAAAATACTGCAGCGTTTTTGAATTATAATAGTACTCTTAAGGACTGTTCTTGCTTTTATTAATCTGTTGTGGTGATTCTACAGTTGCTATGGTAACACAACAACAATAGTAAAGTATTCGAATGAATCTGTTGTGGCGATTCCTTAGTTGCTATGGTAACAAGAACTATAATATTAGAATGAATCTATTGCGGTGATTCTTTAGTTGCTATGGGAACACAAGAACTACAGTATTCGAATGAATCTGTTATGCGATTGTTTATTTGCTATGGTAACATAAGATCTATAGTACAGTATTCAAATTAATCTCTTGTGGTGATTCTCTAGTTGCTATGGTAATAAGAACTATAGTACAGTATTCAAATTAGTTTGTGGTGATTCTACAGTTGCCATGGTAACACAATAACTAAAGTATTTGAATGAATCTGTTATGGTCATTCTTTAGTTGCTATGGTAGCACAACAACAATAGCAAAGTATTCAAATGAATCTGTTATGTAGATTATTTAGTTGCTATGGTAACACAAACTATAGTAAAGAACTGGAATGAATCTGTTGTGGTGATTCTTTAGTTGCTATGGTAACACAACAACAATAGCAAAGTATTCAAATTAATCTGTTGTGTAGATTATTTAGTTGCTATGGTAACACAAACTATAGTAAAGAACTGGAATGAATCTGTTGTGGTGATTCTTTAGTTGCTATGGTAACACAACAACAATAGCAAAGTATTCAAATTAATCTGTTGTGTAGATTATTTAGTTGCTATGGTAACACAAACTATAGTAAAGAACTGGAATGAATCTGTTGTGGTGATTCTTTAGTTGCTATGGTAACACAACAACAATAGCAAAGTATTCAAATTAATCTGTTGTGTAGATTATTTAGTTGCTATGGTAACACAAACTATAGTAAAGAACTGGAATGAATCTGTTGTGGTGATTCTTTAGTTGCTATGGTAACACAACAACAATAGCAAAGTATTCAAATTAATCTGTTGTGTAGATTATTTAGTTGCTATGGTAACACAAACTATAGTAAAGAACTGGAATTAATCTGTTGTGGTGATTCTACAGTTGCTATGGTAACACAAGAACTACGGTATTCTAATTAGTCTGTTATGGTGATTCGTTAGTTGCTATGGTAACGCCAGAATTATAGTAAAATATTCAAATTAATCTATTATGGTGATTGTATAGTTGCTATGGTAACACAACTATAGTAATATAAACAAATGACACAGCACTGCAGCTTTCTAAAAACTGTAGGGTATATTACAATACAGCACAGTTTACTATAGTAAAAACTAAAGTATACTACAGTATTTATATCAGTTCAGTATCACATTTATTAACCAAGTGCTGTAATCCCTATATTACAACTATAGCACACTATATTATTACGATTATAAATGACTATAGTATTTGTTTTCATGTAGGAATCTTGAATATGAGCATAAAAGATTATTTATGCTCTAGAAAGGAAAAGGAAAACCCATTTAATTTTCTAAAAAGGAAAGATCCTTTAATCAGACAGTGTTTTTTAGCTTTTAATAGAGCTGTGTTTGTTTCAATGGAGCGTTTCTGTGCTGTACGTTACTGGATTATCAGTATCTTCACACGGCTATTATTAATAATTAGCTCATAGAGTCTAATGGGTAAGGCGCTAATCAATACACATCACCGTCCCGTGACCCACACTCTCTCTACTGACTACATTATAGCACAATTATCTGCTAAATCATGCCTGAGAACATCCTGGAGCTAATGCATCTCTGAGACATTAAACCTGATACAGATAAAGCTCTTAGTGTGGCATGCTAATGTAGGTACTGTGTAGGATTGGCTACTTGCTTGGTGATTCTAGCCACTATGATAGCTAGTGTAGCGACGCCATCTAGATGATCTATTGAGAAACATTCAGAATCTTTCTAAATATGTTTTCTGATAGCTACACGTTCATGTTAAGTATGATTATGCCATGTTGAGGAGAATTGTGGTGGCACATGAATCAAATGTAGCTTAGCAAAATGCTAAATGAGTGCTAGCCTAGCCTGTGAGAATATTGATGTAAAATATTTTGATGGTAACACATCTGATATTGGATTATTAGCAAAATTATGTATTTACATGCCAGGGAGTAGCTTGCTAACTTTTAGCATGGCCACTCTCATTAGTGGAATGGTACCTTGAGGAGTACCCTGTGGTATCACATGAATCAAATGCAGCTTAGCAAAATGCTAATTGGGTGTTAGTTTTTTCACCCAAGTGAAAAGTTTTAGATGTGAAATATCTTTATGATAATACATATTAATACACATTCATATTAAATGATTAGCATAACTAATGTATTTACATGGCCCTCATGAAATAGCTATAGCTAACTTTTCGCAATGTCATTCTTATTAGCAGCTTCTTAGCATGTTGTTAAGCTAACAATGTTAAAACTGCAGTGCCAAAATTGTAGCCAACCACAAATAAACAGTAGGGGATTTATTTTAGGCATGGTTACCCTGCTGAAAAATCCAGCTTAAACCAGCCTAGGCTGGTTGGCTGGTTTTAGCTGGTTGACCAGGCTGGTTTTAGACGGGTTTTGGCCATTTCCAGGCTGGTTTCTAGCCATTTCCAGCCTGGTCTTAGCCAAATTACCAGCCAAATCCAGCTAAAACCAGCTTGACCAGCCTGGTTTAAGCTGGATATAGCTGGTTTTGGCTGGACTCCCAGCTTGGCTAGGCTCGTCAAGCTGGTTTTAGCTGGTCATCTCCCAGCCTGACCAGCTAAGACCAGGCTGGAAATGGCTGGAAACCAGCCTGGAAGTGGCCAAAACCCCTCTAAAACCAGCCTGGTCGACCAGCTAAAACCAGCCAACCAGCCTAGGCTGGTTTAAGCTGGATTTTTCAGCAGGGTAATATTTAAAAAATGTATCTGTAGGTTCAAGTGTGTATTATTTATGTTATTATTTATTCTGTTTTTCATATCTGGCCTCTTGAGAGGGTTTGGGGACAGGGGTTTGTTGTTGTTGGTTTATTTTGCATCTTGTTTCTTTCTTTTTTCCTGTTACCAGACATTGATTTTGTAATATCTTTGATTTAATACATTTGCAGACATTCAATGATATAAATAAAGAAGCAATATCCGTATTGAGCAATACTGGCTCTATATTTACCGTCTGTTTGATTCAGTATTGCTCACCCCTGGTGGCAGGCAGTATGTGTGCAGTTGGCCCGTGTGAAGGCGTTCAGTCCAGATGGGGAGACTTCTCTGTCTCGTGAATAGATTTCTCATGCTGACCTCGCTTGAGGGACACAATCTGCTTTCCTCACTGCTGTGGAATGACAGGAACGCCAGTCGCTGTTTATCTCAAGCCGCCCTATGTGTTTTATTTCTGTTTGTGTGCCATTTCATTGCATTCAGAGGCAGATTCTGGTCTTTTATGCTAGGAATATGCCAAAAAAAAAAATTTTTAAGATTAAAAATTAAATGTCTTTAAATGTCTCAACAAAATCCTGTTATCACTAGAAAATACCTTTTATAAAATTATTAAGTGGAAAAAATAATAGCCTATAGTCGGCTAGCCTGTGTGTGGCAGCATTGCATCACTGGGAATGAGTGGGCCTATCTGGTTTCAGAATATAAAAAGCAAGTCTTTATTTATTTTTGTTTTCTGCTGATTTTTATTTTCTGTTATTCAAAATAAAAAAGGAATATCAAGTCATTTTTATATTTTGCTTTTCCCTTTTTACGATGCAAAAGAAAAACGCCTGATATTTCAATAGGGTATATGCCGAGCTGGTGTTGTTCCCATACTGATAAACTTCTGGTGAGCTGTTATTGTGAACTTTTTTCCATTTTATACCGTTCCTTTTACAGCATCGATGTTGTAATGTAATTAAAATATATTCAGTTAAATAAACTTTAGCATTCATTTAGTTGCTCAAGCGTAAAACGAGACAAAAAGCCGCTTACTCGCACGCGCCCGTCAGAATCAGCAGGATAGCGCAGAAGCTCCATTGAATATACTGGGCTAAAATAAATCCTCATAATATAAAGACATGGCGGGGGGAATGTCATTTAATGCAGTGCTTCTTGCACAATCTGAGACCCACTTTACATCAGATATCACTCAGCAAGTGGAGATCGCAGATTTTTAAAGAAAACTGACCTTAAACGCGCCGGTTTTTGCATTGGCATACAGTTCGCCGGAAGTACTTAACCCAAGTTACTGACAAATTAAAAGTCCCATTAGCATGCTTCGGCATAAACCCTATGTTCGTTTTTGATATTAAAACAAAAAAAAAAAAATTTAATATCCGTTTCTAAAATGAAAATTCAATGATCAAAAGATACACTGACCGATGTTGGACTGTCAACAAAGCAAGTTAACTGGGAAAGTGGTGACGCAAGGCTAGTGTTTGTTCTTCAGGTGTTCACCTGTGTTATCATTTACTGTGCTGTACACACCTGCTTCTGCAAACCTTCACCACACTGACTTTATCATCACAGAGTGCAGAAATGTTGAGCTCTTTGCTTTTCTTAACACTGAAAATGTGTGATATTTCACACAAACATATGTTTGATACAGAAATAACTGTTTTAATTTTTTAATTTTTAATTCTCCACCAATCTACTGAACAACATTTTATTCTAAGGTGTCTTGTTACCATGTTCCATGCACTTACTATATTAATTACAATTAATTATGCATAATTACATGCAACGTATTCAAAATTAATCAACACACCTTCTAACCATAACAGTATGTAGATAAGTAATGTTTTTCTAAATTAATTTGTAATTTTTCTCAAGGAAATCCACATGAGATAGGATTGCTCACTGCTGTTTTTCTAATTTTCAAAATATGTCTTATTTTTTGCCATTAAATATAATATATTTATATAATAAATATAATAAATATAAATGAATAAATCAATGATAAATTTTAGGGGGTGACCCAGTGGCGCAGTAGGTACTGCTGTCGCCTCACAGCAAGAAGGTCGCTGGTTCGAGCCTCGGCTGGGTCAGTTGGTGTTTCTGTGTGGAGTTTGCATGTTCTCCCTGCATTTGCGTGGGTTTCCTCCGGGTGCTCCGGTTTCCCCCACAGTCCAAACACATGTGGTACAGGTGTACTGGGTGGGCTAAATTGTCCGTAGTGAGTGTGTGTGTGTGAATGAGTGTGTGTGGATGTTTTCCAGAGATGGGTTGCAAATGAGATCCGCTGCTTAAAAACGTGCTGGATAAGTTGGTGGTTCATTCCGCTGTGGCGACCCCAGATTAATAAATGGACTAAGCCGAAAATAAAATAAATGAATAATAAATCTTTTAATTAAATAAAATAAATAAAAATTATTAATAGATAAAAAATTGTATTTTCCTAAGAAAGGACAAATAAATTGAGGCATCGTTTTTTTTCATTTGCATCATCGTCAGCCATGGATACAGTTTCTACATTTGTTAATCTGGGCACGTTTTTGGCTATAATGCTTGGCTATAAGGTCTTCAAATGTTCAGCTTGATGTGCATCTTGAAGAAACTCTCAAAGCGAGATCAATTCAAGGTTAAACGTTCTAGTTTTAATGCAGTAAAATTATGATTTGAGAGTGAGATATTCATCTGTGTCTCTTAGTTTATTTAAATGTTTTGGTGCCTTTTATATATGCATGAATAATAAATGTATTTTGAAGTTTGCATTTATTGTGCATTGATTAATTGTCTCTATATTTTCAGGGTGACTATTTCACCATCAGACCAGGGACTGTAGAGGCTGTCTGGCACATTGTAGATTTCTTTATTATTGATGTGCATTGTCCCTGTCAAATAAACCATGAAATAATAGATTTAGTATTCATGCATATATATATATATATATATATATATATATATATATATATATATATATATATATATATATATATATATATATATATATATATATATATATATATTTATTTATTTATAGTTCCTGTGTCAAGAAGGGCATTTTGTTGGTGTTTTGCATGAACTCATTTAGGGTAATATTCATAACATCACTGATCACTGCACATTCATAGAGCTCATCAGATACAAATGCTCAGACTTGCTCGTTTTCTGTGACTCAGATATTGAGCTCATTTCACCATATCATAAGTGTGTGGAAACACTGATAATCCTCTGAGAGGTGTAACACACATCTGCCCATAATTATGAGTAAACCGCAGTGGTTTTCTCATGGGCTTGGTGTGAGAACTGTGACTGGGTCATAGGTTATGAGTTCGGGTGCATTTTTTGTGCTTTTCTCTGTTGATCTGGCTTTTTTTTGGCTCATGTAAGAAATATTTCCTCCTGGAAGTAGAAAGCTGTGATCTGCTGGAATACTGAGCTCTTAATGGCAATTGTGCCCTCGAGCGAGGTGTTTAACCCTGGATCTCTACCGAGGGAACATCCCTATTGGTGTTGCACAAGGAACAGGCTCATTCATGCATGCTTATAACTAGGACTGCACAACTTGCAGTGCAGTGTAAATGATAGATTAATGATTATTATATAGTATTTATATAGTATTAAGTAATAATTATTATAATAATTAATAATCATTATATTTACAATATAAAATCAACTAAAACAATAAAAAAATATATATATTTCAGTGTAAAATAAAAAAATGTTTTAATAATTTAATTGATTAAATTTTATAATATTTTATTTATTTTTTTACAATTAATAAAAACATTTAATAAAAAAACTTAATTGTAATATTTCATTGTAAAATAAAATAATGTTTTAGTATTTTAATTTACTTTAATTATTTATTTAACAATTTATAGAAACATTTAATTAAAAAAACTAACTTTTTAATTTTTAATATTTCTTTGTAAAATAAAAAATGTTTTAGTATTTTAATTTACTTTAATTAATTTTGTTAACAATTTATAAAAACATTTAATTAAACTAATTGTAATATTTTATTGTAAAATAAAAAGTTTTAGTAATTTAATTACATTTATTTTTTAACAATTAATAAAAAAATGTTTATTAAAAAACCCCAATTGTGATATTTCATTGTAAAATAAAATATATTTTAGTATTTTATTTATATATATATATATATTTTAACAGTTAAAAAATCATTTAAAAAAACTATTGTACCATTTCATTGTAAAATCAAAAATGTTTAGTAATTTAATTTAATTTTATTAAATTGTATTTATTTTTTAACAATTAATAAAATGTTAATTAAAAAACCCAGTTGTAATATAATTTAATGTAAAATAAAAAAATGTTTTAGTAGTTTAATTTAATTGTATTATTTTTTTATTTTATTTGATTAGATTTTTTTAAAGAATTAATACAAATTTTATAAAAAAATATTTAATTGTAAAATAAAATGTTTTAGTAATTTAATTACATTTTTTAACTTAATGATTTTTTAAATTAATTTAATTATATATTTTAAATTTAACAAAAATCAAACCATCCGACTTTTAATTTAGGAACTTTAATTATTATAAAAAAAAGTCAAGGTAGTCTTTAAAGCTTCTCTTTTTTGTTACACGCTTGTTGCAACAAATCTATAAAAAAAGTTGGTACATTTCATTCATATACAAGTTAAAGCGACATAATAAATCACATAATAGTAAATAAATCACAGAAGGCAGATGAAGTTTGTGCGAAAAATCGAGAAAACAGCAGTGAATTATGACCTCCAAATGAACACAGTGCTTTATTCACTATAAAATATCTCTTAATAGCTTTATTTGTATTCTATCTGTAGCCATATTTATAATTATAGTTAATCCCTTGCTCTGGTCATCTTAGACATATTAAGGATATTTCTGTAAAGGATTACTGTAAATATGACATATTTGTTCATTTTTAATCATATTAGCCACTCTCGTCCGCACAGTAAAGGGCACAGACGGGTGATGATGGCAGATCTGTGTTGTGTTGTAGTGCTTATTTATAGACTTCCTCTGCACATGATCCTACTGGACTGCTTTCAAAGTCCTTCACTGTCTGACTGACTGAAGACAAACTGAGCTCAATGAGGCGACAAACTCCTGAGGTTACACATTAAACCCGGAGAAAACTGCAGAAGAATACATTGAAGTGGAATTGTAATATGCCACTTTTTACAAGATGCAAAGTAAGTCTGATGTTCCTACGGTGTGTGTAGTGAGTTTCAGCTCAAGATATCACACAGATAATGTTGTCTATAACTCTCTGAAACTGACCCTTTTAGGCTTTGATTGTACTTGGATGTGGTTTTGGTGACTGTCGCTTTAAATTCAAATGAGATTGTGCTATTTTCAAAAGAGGGCGGAGCTACAGATGCATTTTTTTTTTGCAAGACACTATCATGAATGACTGTCATTTTATTCACAACATTATTCAAGAGGAAAGGTCACCTGCTGGCCATGTGAATGCACATTTTTCCAATATTAGTAAGTCAAACGTGTTGCATCCTGAAGTTCAAGATAGATAATTTTTTTATAAGTGTTGCTGGATATTGTAACATGAATACTGCTGGTCTCTTTGTTCAGTGCAGATAGCATGCGATTAATATCTCTCTCTGGATGCGGGATGCGTTTCAGGCATTTTAAACACACAATCACCAGGATATAAACAAACCTTTACAAGTGAAGAGTGTCATTTCTGCACCCCTAGTGGCACCAGATGGCATTGCAGCATTTCAGTGCATTTACACTGAAGAAAGTGAAGAAGTTTCAGCAGATCAGTTCAAAGGAACACAGAGGAATTGATTCATATTTAGTAAACTTTATCAGTAGTAGAAATACTTATATGTATCGGCTTCGTTATATAGTTTGTTTAGTTTATATATAATACTATAATAATACAATTAACTCCCACATAAAAATTGCTATACAAAGTTATAGTGTTTTCGAACAATACTATAGTAAAGTACTCAAATTAATTTGTGGTGGTGATTCTTTAGTTGCTTTGGTAACAAGAACTGTAGTAAAGTATTTGAATTAATCTGTTGTAGTGATTCTCTAGTTGCTATGGTAATACAACAACAATAGTAAAGTATTCAAATTTATTTGTTGTGGTGGTTCTACAGTTGCTATGGTAACACAAGAACTATTGTATTCAAGTGAATCTGTTATGGTGATTCTTTAGTTGCTATGGTAACACAACAACTATAGTAAAGTACTTAAATTATTTGTTGTTGTGATTCTACAGTTGCTATGGTAACGCAACAACTATAGTAAAGTATTCGAATTAATCTGTTGTGGTGATTCTACAGTTGCTATGGTAACGAAACAACTATAGTAAAGTATTCGAGTGAATCTGTTGTGGCGATTTTACAGTTGCTATGTTAACACAACAACTATAGTAAATTATTCGAATTAATCTGTTGTGGTGATTCTACAGTTGCTATGGTAACGCAACAACTATAGTAAAGTATTCAAATTTAATCTGTTGTGGTGATTCTACAGTTGCTATGGTAACGCAACAACTATAGTAAAGTATTTGAATTAATCTGTTGTGGTGATTCTTCAGTTGCTATGGTAACGCAACAACTATAGTAAAGTATTCGAATTAATCTGTTGTGGTGATTCTACAGTTGCTATGGTAACGCAACAACTATAGTAAAGTATTCGAATTAATCTGTTGTGGTGATTCTTCAGTTGCTATGGTAACGCAAAAACTATAGTAAAGTATTCGAATGAATCTGTTGTGGTGATTCTACAGTTGCTATGGTAACGCAACAACTATAGTAAAGTATTCAAATGAATCTGTTGTGGTGATTTTACAGTTGTTATGGTAACACAACAGCTAAAGTAAATTATTCAAATTAATCTTTTGTGGTGATTCCACAGTTGCTATGGTAACACAACAACTAAGTAAAGTACTCGAATAAATCTATTGTGGTGATTCTACAGCTGCTATGGTGACACAAACTATAGTAATGCATTTGAACGAATCTATTGTGGTGATTCTACAGTTGCTATGGTAACACAAGAACTACAGTAAAGCATTTAAATTAATTTGTTATGGTTTTACAGTTGCTATGGTAACACAAGAACTATATTTAAGTACTTGAATTAATCAGTTGTGGTGATTCTACAGTTGCCACAGTAACACAGAAACCATAGTAATATAAACAAATGACCCAATACTGTAGTTTTCTACAAGTGTAGTGTATATTATACTACAAATACAACACAGTTTAGTAGAAACTGTAGTAAAACCTAAAGTATATGACAGTATTTATTACAGTAAATCACTATACCACAGTTCATACTATATACGATAGTATCATTCAGAAACACTACAGTGTTTACCATAAATTACTGTAGTATTCTTTTCACGTGGGTTAAAAATGAAATAACCATTCAATAATTAAACTCAAGGTAGCCTAAAGTGTTTAATTAATCAAGGCTTTGGTTTGAGTTCATTGTTTCTGCTGTACATCTATAAAGGCTACGTCACCTCATGTGCATTTACAGCTGTGATTTATAATCCATAATGTGTTTATAAGTGATCTGCGTGGGTATGATCGTAATAAATCAGCTGTAGTCATCATTCTGTGATCATTACGTGTGGTCAGGCACAGGCTTGTTTACTTCCGGACATAATGAAGCCGTGAGCTGTAAAATGAGCTATTTATGAGAGTCAGTGACCTTTAACTCCAATCCGACTGTGATAATAGTTTAGTTATTGTCTCTTGATGTTTTACAGTGAGATTATCCATCAGTTTGACTCGTTGTTACAGTATGTGGAAGACCGAGGTAATCGGAAAAACACAGAAAACACGTTTTTTTTGCGTCCTAAAGGGGGCGCTGTTTACTCATTATTTCACCATTACCTCATTATTCAGAAAAAAACAATCTCTGCTTTAATGGGATAATTCACCCAAAAATGAATATTCTGTCATCATTTACTTACCCTTTACTTGTTTAAAACATGAGTTTCCTATGTTAAACACAAAGGAAGACATTTTGAAGAATGCTGGAAACCTGTAACTATTGACTTCCATAGTATTTGTTTGTCCTGCTATGCATGTCAATGGTTACAGGTTTTTTTTTTTTTCAAAATATATTTTTCAGTGTTCAACAGAAATAAATATTTACAACAGATATAAATATTTTAAACAATTTGACGGAGAGTTAAAAGTGAGTCAATTTTCATTTATACAATAAATAAATAAATAAATTTTATTTTATTTTAAATATAAATTTTTTCATTTATTTTATTTTATTTTATTATATTGATTGATTTATCTATTTTATTTATTGATTTTTTTATTTAACTTAATTTTGTTTTATGTTACTAATTATTTTATTAATTAATTTATTTATTTATTTGATTTACTTATGCATTTATTTATTTATTTATCTTTTACAATTTGTTTGTTGTTTGTTTGTTTATTTGAACCCTCAGATTTTTCATTCCAAAAAGTATTTAGATTATTTTTCGGCCCAGGGTTTTACAAATAATTTTCCCTGAGTAATAAAGAATGTTGCTGTGATTTTATTTATTTATGTATGTATGTATTTATTTATTTATTTATTTATTTATTTATTTATTTATTTATTATTGTGATGATCCTGCAGTTGTTGTGCTTCCGTGTGTTAAAGCGCATTCATCTTGATCTAGCCTAATGGAAATGAGATTATTAAACTTCCTATAAATAGACTGATGAGTGATCCTGAATAAGGTCGTTTTGATGTCCTTGATTTTCCACTAATTAAGTTACAGCTCACACTGACTGTGTTCAGAATGAGCGCTAACAAACTGCACAGTAAATACACTGCTGCACACGGGGCGTCATTCATTCATTTTCCATCAGCTTAGTCTCTGATTTTTCAGGGGTAGCCACAGCGGAATGAACCACCAATTATTCCAGCTCATGTTTTACACAGCGGATGCCCTTTCAACTGCAAACCAGTAATGGGAAACACCCATACACTTTCACATTCACACATACACACACACACACACACACACACACACACACACACACACACACACACACACACACACACACACACACAAGCACACATTTTTGAGCGAGATGCTAATGGTCTAATCCGATTCAATGATTTATGCTAAGCTAAGCTAAAAGTGCTGCATAATATCAATAAAATAGCTACTTTTAATTTTACGTCAGCCACAATGTAACTACAGAAGAGTCGAGCTTTAAATAGGAAAATTTGGAAAATCATCTAAACTCTTTGGTCTTTTTGAAATGAGATGCTAATGGTCTAATCTGATTCAATGATCTATGCTAAGCTAAGCTAAAAGTGCTCTCGCCAGACACAGAAATCGACTGAAAGGATTAAAAAAGTCGTAAAACTAAACTCTTTAATTCTTGCACCTATTTTCATAAAAGTCGAGGGTTACCTTAAAGAGAAGGCTGTTTATTAGTGCTTCACAAATGAGCGCTGTGTATAATGCTACTGAATCTGTGGCTCAGCAGAATGGGTGAAGAATCAAACCTGTGTCCTTGTGTAAACATTCACCATGCGGTGGAGCCTGTTACTCACTGCAGTGCTGGAAAACCTGACAGGACTCGTTCTGGACGCTTGCGAAGGAAAAGCAGGCGGTGTGTGTGTGTGTGCTGTTAGCGCTCGCTAGGCTAAAAACACACACACATGCAAACACAGCCATGAAGACCCGCAAGCGGGACGCGTTCAGTGGGATTATGAGGCCGGACACGCTGCTGGTGACGCTCATGTGCTGCATGGGTCAGTAGATTTCTCACACTCTCACACATTTAATGTAGGAGTCGTGCTGTTGTACTGCGTTTATCAGTAGTGCTGAAGGGCTCAAAGTGCACATCTGCAGTGCATGAATGAGGTTTTACACTCTGCTGTCATCCGGCAGATTCCTGCACTGCTAATACTGTGTTTACTGAGGCAGGCTAGTGCTCATACGTGGATTAAACACTAGAGGAAGCTGACATGATGCTGTACATGATTGATTGTCTGGGTTCTTCATGCATGATGCTATTGGATGGGGTTTGTACATTTATCGGTGTCATCATTTATTTTGATGTTTCGTTTTAGTTTATTAATTGATCTATTTATTATTGATAGATGATTTATAATTGATAGATCAATTTATTTAATTTATTAATTGATCTGATTTATTAATTTTAATAAATTAACTGATCGATCAGTAATGGATTATTATAAGCCCTCATGTGAAATTTGAGTTCTTTTTAACAGAGCAAGGACATTTTGTTTACAGAATATTCTATTGTGTTTCTCTTCTGAAGAAAGTCTTATTTCTTGTAGTTTGAAATGCATATTAATGATAACATATATTATTAAATATATTTTATAGCTGTACGATATTGGAAAAGTCTGATATTGCGATATTTTAGTTTTCTTCAATAAATATTGTGTTATAAATACAGTTTCAGAAGGTAGTTTGTAAACAGTAAACAGCACTATTTGATGGTTTTCTGGGAAGTCTAGCAGGATTCAGGTACAGAAATTCATTTATTCATTTTCTTGTCGGCTTAGTCCCTTTATTAATCCGGGGTCGCCACAGCGGAATGAACCGCCAACTTATCCAGCAAGTTTTTACACAGCGGATGCCCTTCCAGCCGCAACCCATCTCTAGGAAACATCCACACACACACTCATACACTACGGATAATTTAGCCTACCCAATTCACCTATACCGCATGTCTTTGGACTGTGGGGGAAACCCAGAGGAAACCCACAGGAACGCAGGGAGAACATGCAAACTCCACAAAGAAATGCCAACTGAGCAGAGGCTCGAACCAAAAACCCAGCGACCTTCTTGCTGTGAGGCGACAGCACTACCTACTGCTCCACTGCCTCGCCAGTACAGAAATTCATGAATCACAACGTAAAATTGATTAAATGATTCAAATAATCACAATGTTTTTGTCTCATTTCTAGTCCAAACCAAAAAAAAAAAACCTCTTAAAGCAAGTAAAAATATTGTTTAGTTTTCATCGTCAGAAGCAAGTAAAAATGATGAGTTTTTCATTAAAACAAGCCAAATGTCTGCCAGTGGGGTAAGTGAAATAATCTTGTTTTCGCTTTGAAATGTAGATATTTGGACTAAAAACAAGACAAAATTGCATTAATGGTATAAATTCTGTATAAAAACAGTGATTTAATACAATTCTCCTGGTCTACTGGTCTACTATATATATCTCCTGGTCTACTATAATTCAGACTCAACATTGAATATCTTTGCGATGTGACTATTGCGGATGCGCACATTGAGATATCCATGCTGAAACCATTGTGCAGCCACAATATATATATATATATATATATATATATATATATATATATATATATATATATACATACAGTTGAAGTCAGAATTGATTGCCTCCCTGAATTATTTGCCCCTCTGTTTATTTTTTTACCTCAATTTCTATTTAACAGAAAAGATTTCATCAACACATTTCTAATCATAATAGTTTTAATAAATCATCTCTAATAACTGATTTATTTTTTCTCGATTTATTTTTTTCTCTTTTCTATGATGACAGTAAATAATATTAGACTAGATATTCTTCAAGACACTTCTATACAGCTTAAAGTGACATTTAAAGGCTTCACTAGGGTAATTAGGGTAACTAGGCAGGTTAGGGTAATTAGGCAAGTTATTATATAATGATGTTTTTATGGAGAAAAAAATATATAGCTTAAAGGGGCTAATAATATTGACCTTAAAATGCTGTTTAAAAAAATTAGTAACTGCTTTTATTCTAGCTGAAATAAAACAAATAAGACTTTCTCCAGAAGAAAAAATATTATCAGACATACTGTGAACATTTCCTAAATCTGTTTAACATCATTTAGGAAATATTTTAAAAAGAAAAAAAATTCAAAGGGGGTGAATAATTTTGAAAATGCAGATTGTTTATTGTGAGAGTTGGGTTTATGGGGAGAGGATATACAGTATGTGCAGCATAAAAATCATTATGTGTATGGGAAGTCCCCATGAGGATACCCGTACAAGTGTGTGTGTCTGTGTACCTTGTATTTCTGACATTCTGGAGACCAAATGTCCCCATAAGTATAGCAATACCAGTACATTTTGACCTTGTGGGGACATTTTTTGGGGTTCCCATGAACAGACAGCAGTATTTTGAAAATGTAAAAGTGCAGATTGTTTGCTGTGAGAGTTAGGTTTAGGGGGAGAGGAGAGAGAATATACAGTATTTATAGTATAATAATCATTACATCCATGGGAGGTCCCCATAAAGATAACTGTACAGGTCTGTGTGTTTGTGCATCTTGTATTTCTCATGTTGTGCGGACCAAATGTCCTCATAAGTATAGCAATACCAGTAAAATTTGACCTCATGGCGAAAACACACGTAAACCACACAGAATAAAGTATTTAGAAAGTGTAAAAGTGCAAATTGTTTATTGTGAGGGTCGAGTTTAGGGGAGAGGAGAGAGAATATACAGGATGGACAGAATAAAAATCATTACATCTGTAGGAAGTCCACATTAAGAAAGCTGTTCAAGTCTGTGTGTGTGTGTGTGTGTGTGTATGTGTGTGTGTGTGTGTGTGTGTGTGTGTGTGTGTGTGTGTGTGTGTGTGATGCTGGACGTCTGTCGTCATGGACACAGGAAAACACTAAATACTGTGGTTGGGAGAGTGTGTGTAATGGAGACTGTGATTTTCAGTGATTTGCTTCACATCCTGTGCAGAATCCCAGATTAGCAACATGACATTACAGCTTGACATAGTTAATAACACTAGTGCTCATTCATCAGATAACTTCAGTGTTTATTCAGGGCCGCAGGACTAAAATGAACACAAGAAACTGCTTAAAAATATACACATATATTATTAATTAAAATATGTATACCTTTGGGTATAAGTGTATCTTTGGTGGCTCAGTGGTTGGCACTGTGGTCTCAAAGCAATAAGAACGCTGATTCAAGTCTCGGCTGGGTTAGTTGGTGTTTCTGTGTGGAGTTTGCATGTTCTCCATGTTGGCATGGGTTTCAATATTTCAAAAATAGTACAAATATCACAGGATGAGAATCATTTTTTCCTTCAAACGTGTATATTAATGCAGATCTTCTTGTTTTTCAGATGAAAGAGACCGAGTCCAGAAGAAGACTTTCACCAAATGGATCAATCAGCACCTCTTAAAGGTACAGTACATCCGATTTGCTTGTTAATGTGGAAGAGTGAAGAGTGTAAAGAAGGCAGAAAGAGGACATTCCCAAAATACAGGGATCTACGTGATATTAACATGCACGCACAGCCATACACATGCACACACACTAACACAAACACACACACATACTGCACAGCCATACACATGCACACACACTAACACAAACACACACACATACTGCACAGCCATACACATGCACACACACTAACACAAACACACACACATACTGCACAGCCATACACATGCACACACACTAACACAAACACACACACATACTATCATTCATTAATCAGTCCCTTCATTAATCTGGGGTCGCCACAGTGGAATGAACCGCCAACTAATCCAGCATGTTTTCTGCAGTGGATGCCCTTCGAGCTGCAACCCGTCACTGGGAAACATCCATACTCACTCATTCACACTCATTACACCACGATCAATATAGTTCATCAGTTCCCCTATAGCGCATGTGTTTGGACTGTGGGGGGAAACCGGAGCACCCGGAGGAAACCCACGCCAACACAGGGAGAACATGCAAACTCCACACAGAAATGCCAACTGACCCAGCCGAGGCTCGAAGCAGTGACCTTTTTGCTGTGTAGTGATCATGCTACCTACTGCGCCACCGTGACACCCCCCACACACACACACATGCACACTCACTAGCTGGTCAGGCTGGGAGTTGACCAGCTAAAACCAGCTTGACCAGCCAAAACCAGCTATGTCCAGTTTAAACCAGGCTGGTCAAGCTGGTTTTAGCTGGATTTAGCTGGTCATTTATCAGCATGAGCAGCGAAGACCAGGCTGGAAATGGCTGGAAACCAGCCTGGAAATGGCCAAAACCCCTCTAAAACCAGCTTGGTCGACCAGCTAAAACCAGCCAACCAGCCTAGGCTGGTTTAAGCTGGATTTTTCAGCAGGGATCATTTAAGCGAGGTACAAAGAACGGACCCAAGACCCAAGAATGTTTCAGATGACAGTAATGTGTTGTTGGACCATTCCAGCATGGTAACCTGCTCTACACCCACCCATAAAGTGAATATCATCATATCTGGAGTGCAGATATGAGCTGGTTTGGTGCTGATGTGTTTAAACAGGCCTGCTGAGGGTGTGATTGAGTCTCCGTCATGTGAAAGGGCGCGTCTGGGCTTTTTGTTTTATGAAGGGTAAAACCACAGTGCCGGGAGTGTCTTATCTTATTGCCATGCCAAGTGTCATTCATTGCTGGAATTGATAGTTAATGAATGGATCCTGTGCAAGCCCTTTAAGATAAGACACTGTGTGACTCATTTGTCATAAATGCTTTAGCAGTATTGTGAAAAAGATAAAAATAAAAATGCTATAAGAACTTAAAGTCAAACTATAGTGTTTTTGAACCATGCTATTGAATTAATACACTCACCGGCCACTTTATTAGGTACACCTCTCAAACTGCTCGTTAACGCAAGATTCAAATCAACCAATCACATGGCAGCATTTAGGCATGTAGACATGTTCAAGACGATCTGCTGCAGTTCAAACCGAGCATCAGAATGGGGAAGAAAGGGGATTTACATGACTTTGTTTGTTGCAGGTCCGAAAGCATGTGAATGACCTGTATGAGGATTTGCGGGATGGACATAACCTGATCTCCCTTCTGGAGGTGTTGTCCGGTGAGACTCTGGTGAGTTTTGCTCCGTTTCTGCTCATCTCTTTATACCTGAAACACATTGTTGATTATGAATGACCTTTGTAGATACACCATCCCCACCAGTCCACTTCTGTGTGTATGTATATGTGTGTGTGTGTGTGTGTAACTAATCCATCAGGCTGATTAAATGTCCACTCACACACTGATCAGCTTTGCTAAAAGTAATGCAAATTCACGCTCTAAGGGCCAGTTCACATTAAAGACGATGACTATGAATATAACACGAGCTATATTTTTGTCCAGACCAGTAATTGATATATATCTGTTTATGTTTAGTTTGTTTTTGCAATTCCCCGTATAGCCACTAGGTGTCCTAAGTGTGTTTCTAGCGCATGTGACCAGTGAATCCAGCTCGTGTAATCTAATCAAACGGTGAATTTAGCAATCTCAATTAGTGTAGTTGAATAAAAAACAACACCAATTATTTTCTCCAGCATTTTTGAAGGTGGAAATACAAAGACGCTGAAAATAAACTCATACCTGAGGTGTTTTTATTTTTATAATAATTTTATTTATAGTTTTAAATATACATTTTTATTATTGGCTCGCATGGTGTCATCCGTTGTTTTCTATATGGTCATTATTTTTAAATAGTCTTTAAAAAGAGGGTTTAACATCAAGCAGAGCCTCTCCACAAAATCGCACAAACTTTTTAGATTTCAATGTATTCTGGCTGAGAGCGTTTGGTAGTTTATCATCTGGAATAAAATGTTTACCGATACAGAGTTTTTCTACATCTGGATCATTATAGCTGTGGAACTCTGCTGTTGTTTTACATTCAGAAATCAGTCTTTATTGTTATCGTGCTTGGTGTGAACAGGCCTTTACAGCAGCTAATGGTGTGTAACATGAAGCTTATTTATTGTCTTTGCTTATTTACACACTAGTGCACAATGAACCATTGATACTTAGAGATTATTGTACTACAGTACAATTACTCTCAGCTATGGAGGAATTCTCATTCTCTTATTCTGATTTAAACATAGGGGAGCTGTAAAATGTAAACATTTGCAAAAAACAAAGTGAAATAAATACACCCGAAGTCAGAAAAAGTTGGGACTGTATGGAAAACGCAAATAGAAAAAGAAAGTAGTGATTTCTCAATTTATTTGAGTTGTATTTCATTGCAGACAATACAACAAGCATTATTTAAGGTGTTCCTTGTGACTTTTATAGATTTTTTTGTTCAAAATAAACACATAAACACAAAATAAAACACATTTCAAAATAAGTATTAAGCACTTTGTAATGTTGCCGTTCCTCTTCACAACACTGAACTGAAGACACCAAGTAATGAAGTGTTTCAGGTGTCATTATGTCCCATTCAACCCTGTTCCTGGAGATCGACCAAACAAGTCTTAAGGTACGAAACAGTACGGAGTCTTCATTATTGCATTTTGCGCTTCAAAATATGTCACGCATTCTCTATTGGAGACAGGTCAGGACTGCAGGCAGGCCAGTCAAGTACCTGTATCTTCTTCCTCCACAGCCAGGACTTTGTAATGTGTGCAGAATGTGGTTGTGGCAAGTGAGGCGGGGACAAGAGCCATGTGGCGTGAGTGAGATAATCAGGGACACCTGGATGTGTCACCTGCCTCGAGTCTCACGGAGGAGCCCTGGAAGCTAAAAGGAGGAGAGATGCCAGTGCTGGTAGAAGGAGAACCGGGCATGGACATATTGTTCCACTTTTGCGTTCAGTTTGACGGCAGTCTCCTTAAGGAGCTGTTGTTTGTTTTATTTTTTCATTAAAAATGATTTAAAACTTTGTTGCTTCCACGCCTCCTTTATCCAGACGGCCATCTAACTTCATTACAGTGGTGCTGAAATGCGGGAAAAGTTGCCCTCGCTGCTAAGAGGGAGGGTGAGGTTACCCGAGTGGGGGAGAGACCTGTTCGTCTGCTCAAAGTGCTGGGGTGGCCTGAGGCTGGCGAGGAAAGGATCTGCCTGCTGCGGTCCCCCAGAATGGAGATGAGCAGGGGACGCTGGGCTCACCACCGGAAGGGAAAGAGCTGAAGGGAGCCACCCCAGAGAGCCCGGGAGAGCCACCGATGTCTGCCTTGATGCTGAACGCTGCATCTGAAGCGGGAAACCAGAAATGCAGACAGCTGGGAGAACCGCCGCCGAACACCAGAAGACGGACGGGTGGATACATTCCTCCACAGGGCTCCCAGCACATCATCAGATCTCTCAGCTGGTTGAGGACCGAGTGGCAGCATGTCTGGAGAATTGATCCCAATTATTTATTTTTCTCCCCTCTCTCTCTGTCGCTCTTCAGTCTCTCCTCAGCTATCCAGCTCCTTTCTCTTGGCCTTATTATTTTCAGGTTTCGCTGCTCCTGAAGCGCGGACTCCAACCCCTGTTTCATTTCAGATGCCTCTGAGCCCAGAGAAGTCGACGACACTTTTGGACACTGTTAACATAGGGCTTTCATTTTGGCACAGTACAGTTTTAACTGGCATTTGTGGATGTGACTATGTATTATGGCAGTGGTTCTCAAAGTGGGGGTCGGGACCCCCAGAGGGGTCGCGGGACAATGAAGGGGGGTCCCCTGGTGATTTCCAAAAATCGATTTATTTTTATTAAACCACAAGATTTACCATATTTTATTCATAACCTACTGAAGAGAAAAAATATATACTATATAGTTACTATAATAGCTTATATTTCTATTGCAGGGGTGCTCAACCCTGTTCCTGGAGATCTACCCTCCTACAGAGTTTAGCTCCAACCCTGATCAAATACACCTGAATCAATTAATAAGGACCTGAACAGCACTTGATAACTACAGGCAGGGTTGCAACTGAAATCTGCAGGAAGGTAGATCTCCAGGAACAGGGTTGAGCACCCCTGTTCTATTGGATTGCGACCCCTGGGGTACATTATATTAAATACACAGCAATAGCATCAGATGCCGCGGATTGATTTTATAACACCAGGTTGAACTTTCTGGTCCATTTACAGCACTGTATCCATTAAAAAACAGAAACGAAGAATAGACTTGGGTCTATGGTGTGTATGCACCATTGTATGCAAGGTTTCTGTATTTATAACCACCTCAGTTCAATTCAATTCAATTCAGCTTTATTTGTATAGCGCTTTTACAATGTAGATTGTGTCAAAGCAGCTTCACATAAATGGTCATAGTAACTGGAACAGTGTGGTTCAGGTTTTAGTGTTTAAGTTCAGTTCAGTTCAGTTTAGCTCAGTTCAGTGTGATTTAATCATTACTGAGAGTTCAAACACTGAAGAGCCAATTCATCGATGCGTAGCTTTACCAATCCTGAACCATGCGAGGCAGTGGCGACAGCGGAGAGGGAAAAAAAAACTTCACCTGATGGGAGTGAAGAAAAAAAACCTTGAGGGAACCAGACTCAGTTGGGCACGACCATTTTAATTTCTCCGCTGGCCAAAAGTCTTGTGCAGAGCTTCATTCGCCGTGGTTTAGGCTGGAAGATGGCCTCAGCGAAGACTCGTCTGTCCCTGGAGCGTCGCTGGAATCAGACTCATGTTCTCCACTCCTTATGACCATGAATTCAGAGGATATTGGGGGTCGCGAGTCACTGGCATTGTCATTTTGGGGGTCAGGGGCTGAAAAGTTTGGGAACCCCTGTATTATGGTACTTGACAAAGGTTTGCCAAAGTAGTCCTGAGCCCATGCGGTGATCTGGCTTATAGATGAATGAGGATTCTTGATGCAGCGCCACCTGGGGGATCGGAGATCACGGTTGTTCAGCTTAGGCTTGCGCCCTTGTCCTTTACACACTGAAAATTCTCCAGATTCCTTAAATCTTTTAATGATGTTCTGCACTGCTGAAGGTGGACTATCCACATGTCTTCCCATCTTTCTTTGAGGATCATTGTGTTTAAACATGGTGAGGCAGTGGCGCAGTAGGTAGTGCTGTCGCCTCACAGCAAGAAGGTCGCTGGTTCGAACCTCGGCTCAGTTGGCTGTTCTGTGTGGAGTTTGCATGTTCTCCCTGCCTTCGCGTGGGTTTCCTCCGGGTGCTCCGGTTTCCCCCACAGTCCAAAGACTTGCGATACAGGTGAATTGGGTAAGCTTAATTGTCCGTAGTGTGTGAGTGTGTGTTTGGATGTTTCCCAGAGATGGGTTGCGGCTGGAAGGGCATCCGCTGCGTAAAAACTTGCTGGATAAGTTGGCGGTTCATTCCGCTGTGGCGACCCCGGATTAATAAAGGGACTAAGCCGACAAGAAAATGAATGAATGTGTTTAAACATTTCAATCATTTTCTCACATATTTGTTGACAAACAGGCGATCCTGGGCCCATCTTTGCTCCTAAAGGACTAGACCAGGGGTGTCAAACTCCGTTCCAAAAGGGCCGAAGCCCTGCACAGTTTAGTTCCAACCCTGCTCCAACACACTTACCTGTAGGTTTCAAACAAGCCTGAAGGACTCAATTAGTTTGATCAGGTGTGTTTAATTAGGGTTGGAACTAAACTGTGCAGAGCTGCGGCCCTCCAGGAACTGAGTTTGACACCTGTGGACTAGACCTTTCTTGGATGCTGCTTTTGTACCAAATCATAATTACAATCACCTGTTGACATCACCTGCTTCAAAATACACCATTATTTCACCAGTTTACCTGATTACTAGGCATAAACTGCTCTCGTCCCAACTCTTTCTGGAATGTGTTGCAGGTCTGAAAGACAGGAAAGGATGAATATTTACAAATGAAACGAAGTCGACCAGACAAAACATGAAATATTTGGTGTTCAAATTGTCTGCAATGAAACACAAGTCAAAATAAATGTAGAAATCATTTCTATTTGTTGCGTTTTCCATACGGTCCTAACTTTGTTTCTGATTTGGAGTTGTGTGTACAGTATCCCAGCACTAGTTATCGTGAGAACTCTCTCTGCTCTGAGACGGATCTCACTGTTTCTTCACCTGGTTGTCTTCTGTCCCGCTCATCTTCTTCTTCTGTCCATCTCTCATGTGTCTCTGTGTCTGTGTCTGTATGTGTGTGTGTGTCTCTCTTTGTGCTCCCGCTCTAAGCCAAGGGAGCGTGATTTACTGAAGACGTTGCGGTTGGTGAGTGCGGCTGACGCATGTGCGGTTGAGCAGCATGGACGTGCCGTTCGTCATGATGACGATGATGATGATGATGAGGATAAGGGGGTATGTGTGGACACGGGTCCTCCTGCCCCCTCAATAACACCACTAATGTAGAGCGTGCTGTGATCTTAACCTGAGGGACAAACTCTGTGGACTGCAGGACTTTACTGAGCTTTGCAGAATTCAGCAGATAGTCAGGTTGAATTTTTCCAACACATGGGTCAGATTGTGAAATGTTGCCCTGTGGGATGCTGTGATGTGCTCCAGAATGCCAGCTTGGTCATTTCTCAAGACGCAAAAAGCTTGAACTGTGAACTAAAGGCCTGATTTAAGTTCCCTTTGCTTCAAGAGTGTTAAAAACTCCATAAAAGCTCACGTCTGTTAGGTGTCAGACTCTATTATTGTTTTAAACAATATATTCTATTATTGTAGTAAACTCATTAGTAAACAGGCAAACTCATCCACTCACTAGTGAACAAGTAAACTCATTAGTAAACACGTGAACTCATCCATTCATTAGTGATCTAGTAAACTCATTAGTAAACAGGTGAACTCATCAACTCACTAGTGAACAAGTAAACTCATTAGTAAACAAGTGATCTCATCCACTCACTAGTGAACAAGTAAACTCATTAGTAAACAAGTGATCTCATCCACTCACTAGTAAACAAGTAGACTCATAAGTAAACACGTGAACTCATCCACTCACTAGTGAACAAGTCAACTCATTAGTAAACAAGTGATTTCATCGACTTACTAGTGAACAAGTCAACTCATTAGTAAACAAGTGATCTCATCCACTCACTAGTGAACAAGTAGACTCATAAGTAAACACGTGAACTCATCCACTCACTAGTGAACAAGTAAACTCATTAGTAAACAAGTGAACTCATCGACTCACTAGTGAACAAGTCAACTCATTAGTAAACAGGTGAACTCATCCACTCACTAGTGAACAAGTAAACTCATTAGTAAACAGGTGAACTCATCGACTCACTAGTGAACAAGTAAACTCATTAGTAAACCGGTGAACTCATCCACTCACTAGTGAACAAGTAGACTCATAAGTAAACACATGAACTTGTCCACTCACTAGTGATCTAGTAAACCTATTAGTAAACAGGCAAACTCATCGACTCACTAGTGAACAAGTAAACTCATTAGTAAACAAGTGAACTCATCGACTCACTAGTGAACAAGTCAACTCATTAGTAAACAGGTGAACTCATCCACTCACTAGTGAACAAGTAAACTCATTAGTAAACAGGTGAACTCATCGACTCACTAGTGAACAAGTAGACTCATTAGTAAACAGGTGAACTCATCCACTCACTAGTGAACAAGTAGACTCATAAGTAAACACGTGAACTTGTCCACTCACTAGGGATCTAGTAAACCTATTAGTAAACAGGCAAACTCATCGACTCACTAGTGAAAAAGTAAACTCATCAGTAAACAGGTGAACTTCCCTACCTATTAGTGATCTGTCCCAGATCCCCCATTGACTGCAAACACAAAGCTGAAGCTGTTCAGGACCAATCAGATGGACTATGAACACAGCACATATTATTGCGGAGTCTTGTATCCTGTAAGTGAACATAACAAAGTGTTTCCATGTCTTGCCATGGTTTTTGACTTTGCTTTGTTTAAAGTTTGTTGTTTTACCGCCATAAATGTTTACATTGTTTTACGACATCTTTTAGCTGGCATAATGGTAGTTTTTTCTGTGTTCTTGAAATTAGCCTTTGCAATTATCAGCCAATTTTATGGGGTCCTTTAATGCTCATAATGAATATATACACTCTTTTATATAACCTTTTTTGGTTATTTTGATTGACTTTTCTCTTTATTCTGTAAAAATAGCAACATAAACACCCATCAGTCCTTTACTTCCAGTCTGTGCTTTTGCTCTGAAAGGAAGGAGTTTTGTGGAAGCTGATCCTCCATAAGTCATCCATCATCTGCTCAATAGTGCTCATTTCTCGGTTCATCTACACACTTTTAATGAGGGATTTGGAGAAATGCTCATACAGAAGCTCCATCTGAGACAAAAAGTGGAGATTTTCTCTTCCTCTCCATCTGGAAATCTGATATATGGGGATATATGCAAAACACATACAGTTGAAGTCAGAATGATTTGTCCCCCTCCTTTTTAAATATTTCTCAAATGATGTTAAACAGATGTTTTCATAGTATTTCCTATAATATTTTTTCTTCTGGAGAAAGTCTTATTTGTTTTATTTCAGCTATTAATATTAAAGCCATTTTAAGGTCAATATTATTCACCCCCTTTAGCAATATTAGTGTTGGATTGTCTCCAGAACAAACCACTGTTATACAATGACTTGCCTAATTACCCTAACTTTACCCTAATTACCCTAGTGAAGCCTTTACATGTCACTTTAAGCTGAATACTAGTGTCTTGAAGAATATCTAGTCTAACTATTATGTGCTGTCATCATGACAAAGAGAAAATAAATCATCTGCCATAAACTAACATTGATTAAGGGGGCAAATAATATTGAGCTTAAAATGGCTTTAAAACAATTAAAAACTGCTTTTATCCTAGCTGAAATAAAACAAACAGGACTTTCTCCAGAAGAAAAAACATTATAGGAAATACTGTGGAAATTTCCTGAATCTGTTCAACATCATTTGGGAAATATTTAGAAAATAAAACAAAATAAGTCACTGGAGGTTGAATAATTCTGTCGTCAACTGTATCTGTGAAATGCAAAATGAACTGTGCATGTAATTTGCATATATTACCATATATAATGTTTCCTCTCACTGCTTTATTGCTTTGCGTCTCTGACCCTGCGTTTGGCTTTGTGTTCTTCTCTCTGTAAACTGATCTCAGAGCTGTGTGAAGGTATAGTCAGACAGCAGTAGAGATGCAGATGTGAGTTTCTCTCCTGCAGCAGATGTTTCTCTCTGTGTGTTTCTGCTGGCCGTAAGTCTTCTCTGTCTGATAAATCTGTACTGATGATTTTTTTATTCTGCATCTCTGTCATCTTCACAGCCGCGGGAGAAGGGCCGCATGCGCTTCCACAGACTCCAGAATGTACAGATCGCACTCGACTACTTAAAAAGACGCCAGGTAAGAAGAATAATCAACGCTGCAGTCTGATTTCATGCCTTTAAAGGGCACCTGTTATGCAAAAATCACTTTTATAAGGGGTTCAAACATAGTCATGTGGTAAGAGTGTGTGAATAAATCCAGCTTCTAATAGTAAACATGTATTAATTCGATTGTTTATAATCAGGCTTGATGAAGTCAGTTTGCAGAAACACTTTGATTGACATTCTTCTTTTGTACGTGTCATCAGAGGGGGAAAGCCCCGCCCACTAGTGACCATCTCTCCCTCATTAGCATATGACGTTAGTCTTGTTTTTGAATCTGCCACTATGCTGATGTATATTCATTTGTAGCTCCGCCTTATTTTGAAAAGAGCACACTCTCATTTGAATTTAAAGCGACAGCCCCCAAAACATCACACAATTAGAATCAAAGCCTAACAGGGTCAGTTTCAGAGAGTTATAAATAATATCTGTGTGGTATTTCGAGCTTGAACTTCACATACACACTCTAGAGACATCAGAGACTTAAAGTCTCCTTTAAAGGGATAGTTCTCCTAAAAATAAAAACCTTCAAAAACCTGAATTTCTTTCTTCTGTTAAACACAAAGGAAGATATTTTGAAGAATGCTGGTTACCGTCACCCGTTGACTTCTTTAGTCGTTTTTAAAAAATTTTTTTATTCCTACCATCAGGCCCGGGTTAGCTAATCGGGAGGATCGGGAGGATTCCCAGTGGGCCGGTCTGTTTTTTGGCCGCGAGGGCCGGTGTCCCTAGCTGCTTGCGCTCTCAGCAGTCGCACTTTTTTCATTTATTTATTTATTTGACAACCGCCTCACTCTTTTTATTCATAATTTTTTCCCGCAGCTTCGCGCTTTTTTAACTAATTTTCTCGCAGCCCGGTGAGCAAAATGCAGCCTGCAGGTAAATGATGACGTAACTATCATTCAACCCCAAACAGCGACACCTTAATGACTATAAGAATTCGAATAATTAATGTTCTGAATATTACATCTGCTCAATGAAAATCAGATGATTTATTACATCAATACATCTGGCATAACTTGAATACCATCTTAACAGTGCCATTGTGGTTGAGTGGTCAGCATGTCACGTTACGACGCCGCCGACCCGTGTTCAATCCTCACCTGAGTAATTATTATTATCATTTTTATTATCATTATTTATTTATTTTTTTCATTTTTATTGTTAAGACATATAATACTGTCAGGGTTGTTAAATATTTGTAATTCTAAAGCAGCTGTTTTCTTGAAAAAGACATGATAGTGTCATTAGAAACTGAACTGGAAAGGACCTTTTTTTATAGTCAGTCTTGAACTGAGGTGGGCCGGTCTAAGACTTGAAACTCCAGGGCCTCCTGCATACCATGCAAGTCAACCATCATTCTTCAAAATATCTTCTTTTGTGTTCAGAAGAGGGGGAATAAATGAGGTGGTTTTCATTTTTGGCTGAACTGTATCTTTAAATATGGTTTTATAAGACAAGGCTGAGCAGGTCTGCTTAAGATGATAGCTGATACCCGAGGAGGAAGAAGACTTTGACATCATATATCATAAATATTTGAGATCGTCTTCTGTTTTTAATGACTTGAATTGACTGTAAATATATTTCAGTGATGTTTGAAGCTAATAAAGGAGTAAATGTGATTATTCTTATAAGGTTATTATTATAATAAACTTTTAGTTTTATTGTGAACTTATGTAATGGTATATTTTTGTCATGGATAAGCATTGTGGGACGCAAAAGCATACAGTATTGCATTTACAAGCAATAAAAAAATCAGCTTGCCACTGTTTCTAGATGCCCAAAATGTGTTTATTTGAGTCAGAAATTAAAAATAGACTATTCATGTTCCTAATTAAAAAATCTGTCCTCTGGTGCCCTCTAGTGGTGAGACACTGACTCTGTTACATCGCCGATAAAAGCAGCATGTTGTTTGTTATAGATTTATTGCTCTTGGAGTTATTTATAGTCTACAGTTTGATTGCAGCATGGATTATTTCCAGTAAACAAATGCATCAGAATTGCTGTATAATAAAGAAGAGTGCTGACATCATCATGTTATATAAACAGCGTTTACATTTTGCAGCAAAGGCGGCATTAAACATACAATTGTTTAAACAAAACCTTTACTCATGCATGTGCTATTTACAGCGTGGACATTACTGTTATGTGCATTTAAGAATATATTTTACAGCTCAAAATATTTAAAAGAGTGTCTATCTAAAATATAGCCTTGCATAAAGTCATATGTTTGTGTTTTGTTAGTCAAATTTAGAATTCAGTTCATTTAAGGAAATTAAAAATGTTTTTTTTTTTATTGAGAGACATTTAAGGCGCTTAAAAACTCAATTTTACAAGGTATCTAATTCTTAAATAGTCTGCAAAATATTGTGTCGTCTATGAATTAAAATAAGGTAATAAAAAAAGATTTAAAAATACGTGGTGACGCAGTGGCGCAGTAGGTAGTGCTGTCGCCTCACAGCAAGAAGGTCGCTGGTTCGAGCTTCGGCTGGATCAGTTGGCATTTCTGTGTGGTGTTTGCAAGTTCTCCCCATGTGGGTTTACTCCAGGTGCTCTGGTTTCCCCCACAGTCCAAACACATGCGCTACACGTGAGTTGGGTAGGCTAAATTGTCCATAGTGTATGAGTGTGAATGAATGTGTATGGATGTTTCCCAGAGATGGGTTGCAGCTGGAAGGGCATCCGCTGTGTAAAAACTTGCTGGATAAGTTGCCGGTTCATTCCGCTGTGGCAACCCCAGATTAATAAACGGACTAAGCCGAAAAGAAAATGAATGAATGAATGAAAAAAATAGTGGCATACTTATTTTATTAGGCCACTTTATTAGGTACACCTTACTAGTACCAGTTTAGACCTCCTTTTGCCTTCAAAATCGTCTTAATCTTTCAAGGCATAGATTCAACAAGGTACTGGAAATATTCCTCAGAGATTTTGCTCCATATTGACATGATAGCATGTCATGTTATAAGGTGTTTTCACAAGCGAAGAGTATTAAATAGTAGTAAATATGCTGCAAAATGTGGCCAATGTTACCGGCTGAATCCTAAAGTGGCGATAAGGTCTTAAAATGTTTGGAAAGAGGCTTTAAACAAGTGTTGATTTTCACTCTCTGATTCCTGTATTGCACCTGAAGGAACATTACAAATGCATGAAAAAAAGCTTCATTGCAGATTGTTGCAAAGGGCTGAGTTTAACCAAACAAATGAAGTTGAACATGACTGCATTTAATTTGTTTGTTTAAATTCAGCCCATGTAAAATGTTTGCAACCACTTACCTTAACATTTTTCAGTGTAGAGCCTTGTGCATTATGTCTTCATGATTGTGCATGATCGTGTTATGATATATCACTCATCAGTATTTAACCATGACCATATTATTTATCCAGGTCAAACTGGTGAACATCAGGAACGACGACATAACAGATGGAAACCCAAAGCTGACACTGGGATTAATATGGACCATAATTCTGCACTTTCAGGTGAGTCTGGACTTCTCCTGTGTGATTTAAAGTCAGCTGCTTATATCAGATGCTTACTGGAGATACATCCGACTGCTTATTTCTCAGTATATGTGAAAGCCTAAAAATGTTGGGTAATTTTTGCTGGACTAGTGTTTGTGTGCAGTGTTTTAGCTCAGATATAAAAGCTTAGATTAGCTTAGAAACTCCAGTGCAACTGATGCCTTGGTTTTGGAGTTCATCGTGTGACCACTAGAGGTCAGACTTGTATCTGTAAAGCCACAATTGCTCAAGTTTGCTCAGCACTGCTTTTTATTTGACCTTTTTTATTTAAAGAGGATGGAAAGCACACATACAGTTGTATATATGATTTTAAAAAATTATCAAAAATACACACTGTCTTTGTACAAAGCAGCATCTTTAACTGTGATTTCTACAGAATTCAAAGTACAGCCACAGGGCTCGAAATTGCGACCATTGCGGCATATAATGCTGATTTGTGTACAGTCATTACTAGGGAAACCGTAATATTTCAGCGCTCCTAAAGCGCCCCCTTGTGACAGAGAATTAATTTTTATTTCCAATAAATTTTTTCAGCTGTTTATGGACAAATTATTGCAATTATCGATCCACATGTAAATGTGAAAGAAGGTAAAGTGCCTTTTAAAAATCTAAACAATTAAGTAATACTAATATAAGAAATTATATACTTGATTTATCCCTTTTAATGGTATAAAGGTTGAAATGCCATTGTATTAGATATTTTGTGTCTGTATACGTCTGCAAGATGTCTGTTAAAGATCTCTTGATCTGGAAAGCACCTGCTGTATACAAACGTCTGGCAGACGTCTGTATGATGTCAGTTTTACACACATTCTGAATCGCAAACATCTTAAAGATGTCTAATAGAAGTCTATTTCACATCTGATAGGAAACGTCTTGTAGATGTCTTGCAGATGTGAATGCAGACGTCAAATAGACATCTCTGAGATGTACGTGTGCTAATCAAAATCGGCCATTAAGAATCAAGATCGGCGCATAACTAAAAAGAAAATGGGTGCTCCTAAATTTTTTGGGATGCTCCTAACTTTTTGAAGTTGGAAGCACCAGTGCTACCAAGTTAATTTCGAGCCCTGAGCCACCACAGTCTATATTAAATCTAATTATACCGTATATTTAATAATTCATGGCAGTTGACGTAGAGAATGAAGTTAAAAAAGGTGTTTCTGAACAAATTAGCAGGGCCAGACAGAATTTGGGGATGCTATTTCTGTGTAGAAGTTTGGTATGAATGCCGGCTCAGTGGTTAGCACTGTGGCCTTACAGCAATGAGGTCGCTGGTTTGAGTCCCGGCTGGGTCAGTTGGCATATCTGTGTGGAGTTTGCATGTTTTCCATGTGTTGGCGTGGGTTTCCTCCGGGTGCTCCGGTTTCCCCCACAGTCCAAACACATGTGCTATAGTGGGGATTGATGAACTAAATTGGCCATAGTGTAAGAGTGTGTGTGTGTGTGTGTGTGTGTGTGTGTGTGTGTGTGTGTGTGTGTGTGTGTGTGAATGGGTAATTCCCAGTACTGGGTTGCAGCTGGAAGGGCATCCGCTGTGTAAAACATATGCTAGAATAGTTGGCGGTTCATTCCACTGTGGTGACCCCTATTGAGTAAAGTGACTGAATAAATATTTTAATAAAATCTGATGTAATAACAAATGCATTTTTTCCACAAGGCTAATTTGCGTAAATTGAGTGAAGCATGCAAGACAGATCTTGTGTTTGTAATGACTGGAATATTTTCCAGCGTTAGCTTCTGCGTGTCGATACTGAGATGATGTCTTTAATAAATCAAACGCACAATGAAGTTACTCAGAAAATCTCATAATTGACCAGTCTGGCACACGGCGCCGTGTTTTATTAAATCAGGGGAAATGTTCCTGCAGGAAAGCACATTGCTGAATCACACACACACACACACACACACACACACACACACACACACACACACACACACACACACACACACACACACACACACACATAAACACACACATGTTTGTTTTTGTGTAAAGTGGGGACATTGCATAGGTTTCCATTCATTTTATACTGTCCAAATCTTATATTATATTGCCCTCACCCCACCCCTAAACCCAACCATCACAGTGCAGCTTTACTCTCTGATTAAACTCGTCCTGTGTGATTAATAAGCTTTTTGAGAAATGAGAACGTCACCAATGTCTTCATATTTCACCTCCTTTTTGTAATACCTGTGTCATACCCGTGTCACTATAGAGATTTGTGTCCTGATATGTCACAAAAACACGTACACACACACACACACACTGATTTTGTTGCTAGGTAGGTATGTACAGTTAGGTTCACAGTTGCTAACTGGCTGTTAGTTTGTTGCAAAATTTAATATACACTGTACACACACACACACACACACACACACACATATAATATATAATAGATTTAAAAACACTAAACCATTATTATATATATATATATATATATATATATATATATATATATATATAATATGCCAATTAATAATCAGTAAACAATATAAAATAAACAGTATATTAGTACACACACACACACACACACACACACACACACACACAATATATATGTATCTATATATAGAGCACAGATTTTAGCATGTTGTGTTTGTGGCAGGGTTTTGTAAATGTCAGATTTTGACTGATCTGGAGTCAGAGAGATGTTGAGCTTGAGGTCATGCAGAGGTTTAACTGCAGCTGCGCATGGGCAGGTCTGTGCTTGTCAAAACTCTCATTTTTATACAGTTCAGGACAAAAACTATTAGCCCTCCTGTGACATTCTAACACTTTTACAAATAGTTTACTTTAATGGAGACTTACTCTCCACTACTCAACTCACTGAATCAAATGATTCACTTAAAGTGAGTATCCACTAATCAACTCACTGAACCAAATGATTCATTTTGAGTGACGATCCACTAATCAACTCACTGAATCAAATGATTCATTTAGAGAGTATCCACTAATCAACTTACTGAATCAAATTATTCATTTAGAGTGAGAATTCACTAATCAACTCACTGAACCAAATGATTAATTTCGAGTGAGGATCCACTAATCAACTTACTGAATCAAATGATTCATTTAGAGTGAGTATCCACTAATCAACTCACTGAACCAAATGATTCATTTAGAGTGAGTATCCACTAATCAACTCACTGAATCAAATGATTAATTTAGAGTGAGTATCCAATAATCAACTCACTGAATCAAATTATTCATTTACAGTGAGTCTGTTGTAAACAACTTACTGAATCAAATGATCCCTTTAGAGCAAGTCTCTAGTAAACAACTTACTGAATCTAATAATCTATTCAGAGTGAGTCTCTAGTAAACAACTTACTGAATCAAATGATCAATTCAAAGTGAGTCTCCAGCAAACAACTTACTGATTCAAATGATCTGTTCAGAGTGAGTCTCCAGCAAACAACTCGCTGAATCAAATGATCCATTTACAGTAACTCTCCACTTAACAAATCACTGAATCAAATTATGCATTCAAAGTGAGTCTCCTTCAAACAACACATTGATTCAAAGGATCTGTTCAGAGTGATTCTCCTCTAAACAACTTACTGAATCAAATGATCTGTTCAGATTGAGTCTCCAGTAAACACCTCACTGAATCAAATCACACATTGACAGTGATTCTCCAGTAAACAGTATTTGTGTAGAGTCTGCTTTAGCACCCAAAGCATCACGACTCATGCTAATTCACTTCTCCAGCATGCAGGAATGCTCAAACTACGTGCTGTAACTCTTTATTCTTGCAAACCACTCATGCCCAGCCTCCCTGACGGCCCGCATGGCTTACAAAAACATGTCTAAAATATTGATATCTGGGGCACAGCCGAAGAATGTGTTAAATAATGCTTGGCTTCATAAAACTTGCTGACAGGTAGCGTGGGGACGTGCAGGAGCATCTGCCGCTGTCAGTCTCACGCGAGCCGCTGGGCAAGAGGCGCTGGTGGCTGCGGGCCTGTTCCCTCTTGATCATGCTGGGTGCAGGGAGATGCTTTGCCCAGAATCACTCTCTTAGGGCTGATTTTTAGAGTCCTGCTTTTATTTTTCAGCCCTCGGGTCTCTTCTTTGGAAGGATCCAGTTTTAAATCCAACCAATCAGAGGTTGCAGTTCAGTGTAAATGTGCATCGGCTGTTTGCAGGTCTTTGTGTTTAGATCGACACAAAACAACAACAACATTCTGATTGGAATTTGTTGCACACATGTAAATGCACAAAATCCAAACAAGATCCATTTTTTTTGTATCCGTTTTGAGCCACATGTTTATTATAATCGTATACAGTAGGACTGAGGTAAAAACTGCTGCATTAATTAGGGGATCATTCCTTTAGTTTTTAACAGCAGATGGAGCTCTAGGCTAGTTTTTAACAGTAGATGGTGCTCTTTGCTAGTTTTTAACAGCAGATGGTGCTCTATGCCAGTTTTTAACAGTAGATGGCGCTCTATGCTAGTTTTCAACAGCAGATGGCGCTCTATGCTAGTTTTTAACAGTAGATGGCGCTCTAGGCTAGTTTTTAACAGTAGACAGTGTTCTAGGCTAGTTTTTAATGGCAGACGGCGCTCTAGCCTAGTTTTCAGCAGCAGCAGATGGTGCTCTAGGCTAGTTTTTATCAGCAAACAGTGCTCTATGGTAGTTTTTAACAGTAGATGATGCTCTAGCCTAGTTTCTAACAGCAGCAGGGGGCGCTCTAGGCTGGTTTTAACAGTAGAAGGCGCTCTAGGTTTGTTTTTAACAGCAGATGGTACTCTAGGCTAGTTTTCAACAGCAGATGGCGCTCTATGCTAGTTTTTAACAGTAGATGATGCTCTAGCCTAGTTTCTAACAGCCGCAGGGGGCGCTCTAGGCTGGTTTTTAACAGTAGAAGGCGCTCTAGGTTTGTTTTTAACAGTAGATGGCGCTCTAGGCTAGTTTTCAACAGCAGATGGCGCTCTATGCTAGTTTTTAACAGTAGATGGTGCTCTAGGCAAGTTTTTTTAACAGCAGACAGCACTCTAGGTCAGTTTTTAACAGTAGATGGCGCTCTAAGCAAGTTTCTAACAGTAGACAGTGCTCTAGGCTAGTTTTTAACAGCAGACAGTGCTCTATGGTAGTTTTTAACTAGATGATGCTCTAGCCTAGTTTTTAACAGCAGCAGGGGGTGCTCTAGGCTGGTTTTTAACTGTAGAAGGCGCTCTAGGTTTGTTTTTAACAGCAGATGGCGCTCTAGGCTAGTTTTTAAAAGCAGCGGACGGTGCTCTCGGCTAGTTTTTTAACAGTAGAGGGTGCTCTAGGCTAGTTTTTGACAGTATATGGCGCTCTAGTCTAGTTTTTAACAATAGATGGTGCTCTACGCTAGTTTTAAACAGCAGATGGTGCTCTAGCCCAGTTTTTAACAGTAGAGGGCGCTCTAGGCTAGTTTTTAACAGTAGATGGTGCTCTAGATTAGTTTTTAACAGCAGATAACTCTCTAAGCTAGTTTCTGCAAGATGCAATGTGTCACTCGCTCTAGATTTTCTTGCATTTATTTACGTTTATGTGAATTCTTGCTCAACTTGAGGTTTTTGGTCTTCTAGGTCTGGTCCAAAGCTGTCTTTATGATTGCAGCATTTTTTAAAAAATGCTTTTGTTTTTTCATCTAATTAATTAATTGTCATTAATTTGCCACATTTGCCAACAATTTAAAAAGGATAAATCATATATCATATTTGCGCTCACGTTCAATAACAGATCCCTTTGAGCTGGAGATAATGTAAACACAGACATCAGACGTTAGGTGAAGCGTAAACAGATGCACCGAAGACATCTGATGTGGTCAAATGATCAGGAAGCCTGACAGTGTGAATGCACATAAAGATTTGAGGATCTCATTGAGTTCTGAAGCACAAAATATCCACAGCTGCCATCTGAATACTGTCTGTCTGAACAAATGATCAAAGACGTTTGACTCTGAATCATTACCATTATGTTGTTCTAGAAGCTCTAACTTGTCCTTTTAGCCTGATCAACATGCTTTAAAGTGCATGAATGAAGGGTGTACTGTGGGTGTGTGAACACTGCCTCTACTAACAACATGCAACATGGTGTTTGGCTGGCCAATCCTGGAGCACCTTCTTTGCTTTTAGCAACTTTGAAGCTGAAGTATGAGGAGTGCTACCCTGCTGAGGAATTGTCCCACTCCTGTGGTTTGTAATGTAATAGGCAGCACAGATGTCTTGATACCTCACTCTGCAGATCTCTGGCACAGGAATACCAAGATTGAATAATTGCAGAAATGAGGTGAGATGTGGCCAGTGTATTATCACATTTTGTGTGGGATGCCTAGAACAAATGAGCACAATAGTAACAGTCATTGAAACCTCAGCAGACACACTAATTAACTTTAAATGAATGTTTAGTAACTGTCTGTATACGCTAATTATATTTTACAGCTGAGATGATTTAATATGCCTCTGAGTGAGTTTATATAACCTTCACTTTCATATGCTTTCATATTCATATCCGCTGGTTATGTCTGTTTGTTGAAAGAGCTGCGGGGCTTGAGCCTTTTCAAAGCCTTGCTCTTGTTTTGAGTCAGATTACAGAGCAAACAGAAAGCTTTGTCATCTGGGAAAGCAGTTTGCTGTGTTTCCAGCTATAGGCCTGTACGATGTTGGAAAAAAGAAGGGTGGGGGCATCATTCCTTTAAGGTGGGGGTATGAGTCCTTTGCAGCAGGGCTATCAGCCATTTTGGGCAGGGCTATCTGTCATTTAGGGCGGGGCTAGCAGTAATTTAGGGCGGGGCTATCTGTCATTTAAGGAGGGCCTATCAGTCCTTTAGGGTGGGGGCATCTGTCATTTAAGGCAGGGCTATCAGTCATTAAAGGCGGGTCTATCAGTCCTTTAGGGTGGGCATATCGGTCATTAAAGGCCGGGCTATCAATCCTTCATGGTGAGGTAATAAGTTCTTTAGGGCGGGGGTATCTGTCATTTAGGGCGGGCCTATCAGTCCTTTAGGGCGGGGCTATCAGTCATTTAAGGTGGTGCTATCATTAATTTAGGGCGGGGCTATCAGTCATTTAAGGTGGTGCTATCATTAATTTAGGGCAGGGCCATCTGTCATTTAAGGTGGGCCTATCAGACCTTTAAGGTGGGGCTATCTGTCCTTTAGGGGGGGGCTATGTGTCTTTTAAGGCGGGGGCATCTGTCATTTAAGGCAGGGCTATCAGTCATTTATGGTGGGGTTATAAGGTCTTTAGGGTGGGGGATCATTCTTTTAAGGTGGGGATATGAGTCTTGTAGAGTAGGGCTATCAGTCATTTAAGGCGGGGCTTTTGGCCATTTAGGACAGGGTCATTAGTCCTTCAGGGCGGGGCTAACAGCCATTTAAGGCAGGGCTATCAGTCATTAAAGGCGGGGCTATCAGTCTTTTTAGGACTGGCCTATCAGTTCTTTAGGGTGGGCATATCAGTCATTAAAGGCCGGGCTATCAATCCTTTATGGTGGGGTAATAAGTTCTTTAGGGCGGGGGTATCTGTCATTTAGGGTGGGCCTATCAGTCCTTTAGGTCGGGGCTATCAGTCATTTAAGGTGGTGCTATCATTAATTTAGGGCGGGGCTATCAGTCATTTAAGGTGGTGCTATCATTAATTTAGGGCGGGGCTATCTGTAATTTAAGGTGGGCCTATCAGACCTTTAAAGTGGGGCTATCTGTCCTTTAGGGCGGGGCTATGTGTCTTTTAAGGCGGGGCTATTAGTCATTTATGGTGGGGTTATAAGGTCTTTAGGGTGGGGGATCATTCTTTTAAGGTGGAGGTATGAGTCCTATGGAGTAGGGCTATCAGTCATTTAAGGCGGGGCTTTTGGCCATTTAGGACAAGGCCATCAGTCCTTTTGGGCGGGGCTAACAGCCATTTAAGGCAGGGCTATCAGTCATTAAAGGCGGGGCTATCAATCTTTTATGGTGGGGTAATAAGTTCTTTAGGGCGGGGGTATCTGTCATTTAGGGCAGGCCTATCAGTCCTTTAGGGCGGGGCTATCAATCATTTAAGGTGGTGCTGTCATTAATTTAGGGCGGGGCTATCTGTCATTTAAGGTGGGCCTATCAGACCTTTAAGGTGGGGCTATCTGTCCTTAAGGGCGGGGCTATGTGTCTTTTAAGGCGGGGCTATCAGTCATTCATGGTGGGGTTATAAGGTCTTTAGGGTGGGGGATCATTCTTTTAAGGTGTATGAGTCTTGTGGAGTAAGCCCATCAGTTATTTAAGGCGGGGCTTTTGGCCATTTAGGACAGGGCTATCAGTCCTTTAGAGCGGGGCTAACAGCCATTTAGGGCGGGGCTATCAGTCATTAAAGGCGGGGCTATCATTCCTTTAGGGTGGGCATATCAGTCATTTAAGGTAGGGCTATCAGTCATTAAAGGCGGGGCTATCAATCTTTTATGGTGGGGTAATAAGTTCTTTAGGGCGGGGGTATCTGTCATTTAGGGCAGGCCTATCAGTCCTTTAGGGCGGGGCTATCAATCATTTAAGGTGGTGCTGTCATTAATTTAGGGCGGGGCTATCTGTCATTTAAGGTGGGCCTATCAGACCTTTAAGGTGGGGCTATCTGTCCTTAAGGGCGGGGCTATGTGTCTTTTAAGGCGGGGCTATCAGTCATTCATGGTGGGGTTATAAGGTCTTTAGGGTGGGGGATCATTCTTTTAAGGTGTATGAGTCTTGTGGAGTAAGCCCATCAGTTATTTAAGGCGGGGCTTTTGGCCATTTAGGACAGGGCTATCAGTCCTTTAGGGCGGGGCTAACAGCCATTTAGGGCGGGGCTATCAGTCATTAAAGGTGGGGCTATCAGTCTTTTTAGGACTGGCCTATCAGTTCTTTAGGGTGGGCATATCAGTCATTTAAGGTAGGGCTATGAGTCATTGAAGGCGGGGCTATCAGTCCTTTATGGTGGGGACGTGGGGTTAAAAATTCTTTAGGGTGGGGGCATCGTTCCTTTAAAGTTGGGGTATGAGTCTATTGGGGCAGGGCTATCAGTCATTAGGGTGTGACTATCTGCCATTTAGGGTGGGTCCATCAGCCATTTTGGGCCGGGGCTATCAGTAATTAAAAGTGGGGCTATCAATTATTTAGGACTGTCATTTAAAGCAGGGCTATATAACTGGGGTTATAAGTTCTTTAGGGTGTTGGCATCTTTCCTTTAAAGTGGGGGTGTAAGTCTCTTGCGGCAAGGGTATCTGTCATTTAAGGCGGGGCTTTTAGACATTTAGGGCGAGGCTATCAGTCTTTTAAGGTGGGGTTATCAGTCATTAAAGGCGGGGCTCTCAGTCCTTTATGGTGGGGTGATAAGTTCATTAGGGTCGGGGCATCGTTCCTCTAAGGTTGGGGTATGAGTCTATCGGGGCAGTGCTATCGGCCATTTAAGGTTATCTTGTTCTTTCAATAATGTTTACCAAAGAACAAAATCAACTACCGCCCCAATTTTTTTCCCTCATTTCAATCGGTTTTACATTACAATGTCAGACTTTTTAAACTGGTTTTGTGGTCCAGGATCACAGAGTGTCCAGCTACCTTGTCCTGTTATTTTTAAAGGCCACATGAGAGGCCATGAGTCTTTCAGTTTGGCATGTCCTCTTCAATCAGCTCATCTTGCTGAGCACAGAGTTCACACACCGATAGCAGAAAACAGATGAGTCTCTCGCTCTGTCCTTCATGCACTTATGAATAAAGAAGGTTTGGGCCTAACAAATACGTTTTATGTTCAAATTTCCATCCATTCATATTACATTCTTTTAGAATATTTGAACTATTAAACTTTATGTGATCAATATTTGTTAGTCAAACATAAATTAAACAAGAACAAGATTTCTGTAATAATGTCATCAATAGATCCAATGCTCTTTGTTAATTAATCCATTGCACCGGTGTCAAACTCAGTTCCTGGAGGGCCGCGGCTCTGCACAGTTGAGTTCTAACCCTAATTAAACACTCCTGATCAAAGTAATTGAGTGCGCTAGGCTTGTTTGAAACCTACAGGTAAAGCCAATGCCTCACTTTTGAAATGGCTTGCCATTTCCAACATCCAGGAACGCTCTAGACCTGGCCAGTGCAGTGGCTTTACTTTATATGAACAGAAAGAAAGATCTCCAAAGATGCCTCCTCAAGGTGTACAGAAATCTGTGTTTCTGAAACTAATGAAGAGAACAGAAGGCAATGATTTATTTTAATGATTTAGCCCGACATGTTTACTGCTCCAAAATATTATAAATGCTTCTTAACGTCAAATATATTGTGTTTAATGGGGAAAAAAAGTGTTTTTTTTTAATCCAGACATTTAAAAAGAGCCTATTTTCGAGCAGTGATCACAGTACTGGGATATTTTTATCCACGGGTATCACACCGTCAGAATCTAACACCAGCCCATCCATAATCATGATTCAGTTCTGTGAGTGTACAGCCGGACGGGTCTCTGGTAACTCAACACCGGCCGGACTCAATGTTTACACATCACATGGGGACTGTGTCCTCCGCCGTCACACAGCTCTCCTACAGCTGGATTAGTGTGTGTGTGTGTGTCGCCGTGATCTGTGCTGTGTTTGTTCTGGAGGATCAGGGCAAAGGCTGCCGATTCAAAGGTCAGCGAGACTTCAGTGTGTTGGCAGAAAGCGTGAGAAGAAAGGGCCGGGCTGCGCGTTTACCCACAATACTGGAGACAGAAGCGTGTTTGGAGAGGGATTCACATCATCCATACTGCTCCCGACTCGTTCATCTGACGTCACAACCATTCCTGAACACTGAAAGATGGCTTCTGCAGCACGTCCTGGGATTAAAAGCGAACTTTTAGCTCGCAGGAAGAAATGAATCATTTTTAATAGCCAGCCTTATTGTTAGAGCCAGGATTGAGCATGGGCAGTGTTGGGTGAGTTACTTTAAAGAAGTAATTAATCACTAATTAAATCATTGAAATTGTGTTTAAATTACTTTATTAATTACTCTGTCTGAAAGGTAACTTAATTACTCAATAAGTAAACCGATTACTTAACTCAGTACTACTTAAAGTCCATATAAATATAAAGGAAAATGAATAACACCAAATTATCTATTTAATTTCTTTCTTATTGCATATTTAATATTTATTTGTTGAGCATTTGAGTTATTATGCAAAATATCTAAATAATAACTAAAAATAAATATATGTACAATTATTCTGAGTTTATAGAATAATTTCTCCTTCCATTTTTTTGCAAAAACGTGCAATCTTCTTGATGAATTTAACCTTTTTTGTTGAAGAATTTAATTATTCTAATACCACTGCATCATTATAAGTAACTTTAATTATAGCTAAAAATTAAAAGCAACCCCTCACATAACTTTTTAACCAAAAAAAAAGTAATTTAGTTACAATAAATAGTAACGTAATGGTTACTCTGTTTCCTTAAATTGATTTGTACAGATCTGTTAAAATATAATTATGCAATATTTACGGCAAGTATATTATAAGTAACTGTGATATAACTACCTAAAAATGAAAATTAATAATTTTTTTTAGCAGATAGGTTATTAAATTACAGTAACTACTCATTTTGTATGTACAGTAATGGATGCAAATTCATTGTAAGTGACTATAATAAAAAAGTAATAATTTAAATCAGAAGATTAACTAAATTACAGTAACTAGTAACTTTACAGTTATTCTGCCTCCCTGAATTGATTTATACACATAAATATATCTACTGTATTTAACACAAGTACATTATAAGTAACTGTAATTAAGCTACCTAAAACGAAAAAGTAATCCCTTAGATTACTTTTTAGCAGAAAAGTAATTTAATTACTAGTAGCTTTACAGTCAACCCGGGCTCATTGTGGAAACGTAGCCACGCGGACGTTTCTGCGGACCTCGATTTATGTCCCGGGAGGTACGTATTTGAGCGGTTTTTGTTTTCGCCTCTCGGGCGCCCACGCCGTTCTCGCGCGAAAAGCCGCCGGATCGGCCGACCCGGCTGCCCTCCTCTTCTTCCTCCTCCTCCTCCTTCCCTAAACCCGAGCGACGGTTCGCAGAAGCCGTCTTACCTGATTTCTGGAACCACTTTTCCCCAGACTCGATCCCGGTCGTCGTCCCCGTGGCCGGCTCCTCCTCCTCCGGGGCCTCCGCTCCGCCGACGTAACGCTGTGAGCTAAGCGGACAAACTGTTTGCATCGGGAAAGGCCTCCACTCGGAGGCGAGCCGTCGGCCGGCGAGCGCAAAGAGGAGGAGCGGAGTGGCGCCACACCGCCCCACAGCGTTCGCTCGAAAAAAACTAAACGCGGCCTTACGTACCTCCGGCCACGTAAATTGCGGTCTCCAGAAACGTCCGCGGGGCTACGTTTCCAGAATGAGCTTGGGTTGTTTACAGTTACTCTACCTCCTTGAATTGATTTATACAGATCTGTTAAATATTTAAATAGTATTTAATGCTAGTACATTATAAGTAACTGTAATTAAACTACCTAAAAGGGAAAAGTAATCCCTTAGATTACTTTTTTAGCAGAAAAGTAATTTAATTGCAGTAACTAGTTACTTCGCAGTTACTCTGCCTCCCTGAATTGATTTATACAGATCTGTTAAATATATGTACAGTATTTAGGGCAAGTACATTATAATAACTGTAGCAACTTTGGTAAATAGTAACTGTAGTAACTAGTAAATAGTAACTTCAAGTAACTGTAATTAAACTACCTAAAAGGGAAAAGTAATCCCTTAGATTACTTTTTTAACAGAAAAGTAATTCACTTACAGTAGCTAGTTAGTTTGTAGTTACTCTGCTTCCCTGAATTGATTTATACAGATGTGTTAAATAAAAGTACAGTATTTAGGGCAAGTACATTACATTATAAGTAACTGTAATCAATGTAATCCCTTTACTTTTTTAACAGAAATGTAATTTCAATCAAGTAACTAGTTGCTTTGCGGTTACAGTATATAAAGCAAGTGCATTATGAGTATCAAGCTACCTAAAAATGAAAAGTAATCCTTTTACTTTTTTTCTTTAGCAGAAAAGTAATTAAATTACAGTAACTAGTTACTCTGTAACTAATTACAGCCAACACTGACCAATGGGTAACACGTGTGGATGCGTTCGGGGCTCTAAAGAGGAATATTACATTGATCCCACAAAAGCTCCAATCAGCCCCGAACCAAAGGAGCTCAGAGGACGCAAATATTTCCAAAAGAGGAAGAAGAGGAAATCTACTGAAATCAATGGCACAGACTCTTTGAGGAGCCATGCAGACAGTGTCAAGAGTGAGAGGAATCCCCAACTCATTCCCAAAATATCAAACCCAGAGCAAGATGATGCTGTAAGACCACAGAGTATCAGCCATGGGGTGTATGTTGGAGAAGTCCCAGTTCTCAGAGGTAAAACCAGCAGAAGAGCTCATCAGATGGATAAAATCAGACCTACGGCAGAGTTTAATCTACATGGAGTCACTAAGAGAAGTGTAAGTTTTAAGGATGGGGTATTGGAGAGGAAGCTTTTGCGCAGGCAGTTGAGGAGGGCTGTGAGTTTTGGAGCGGTGGAGCACATGCTGCAGACGCTCAGAGGAAACGTGGATCAGCCACTGAATAACATTCAAGGTTTTTCCAGGATTATTTGGGACACTCAAGTGCACCGGAAGCACAGGAGGAGGGTCCAAACGTCCTCAGGGGGTTTTGTTTCTCATCATACTTTGGATAATGTCCAGGGAGATCTTACACATGCTGCTGCTGAGCACAAGGAGGTAATATAAGAACAGCATCAGACAACATATGTGCTGCTCTTTATGATGCAATAATAAATAAATAAAGTCTGCTGCAGATCATACACTTTTATGCTGTTATAGATGCTCTGTTTATGTCATCGGTCACAAGGCCAGGAGGGGGCGCTCAACCTGCAGTCTGTGTGGGTCCTAATGCCCCAGTTTAGTGAAGGGGATGCTACTGTCAGTGAACGTCATATTTCGGATGAGACGTTAAACTATGGTCCTGACTCTCTGTGCTCATTAATAATCTCATGACACTTCTAGTGAAGAGGTTACTGGCCAAATTCCGTCCATTGGACCTTACCATTATTTATATATATATATATATATATATATATATATATATATATATATATATATATATATATATATATATATATATATATGATGGTACATAATAATACAGAAGGCAAAACGATACTTTTAAAACTGTACCAGTGCCAAATCAATACTTTTAAAATGGTACAAGTGCTAAACCGATACTTTTTAAATGGTACCAGTGCCAAATCGATAGTTTTTAAATGGTACCAGTGCTAAATAGATACTTTTAAAACTGTACCAATGCCAAATCGATACTTTTTAAAAGGTACCAGTGCCAATTCGATAGTTTAAAAATGGTACCAGTGCCAAATCGATACTTTTAAAATTGTACCAATGCTAAATCGATAGTTTTAAAATGGTGTCAGTGCTAAATCGATACTTTTAAAACTGTACCAGTGCCAAATGTATACTTTTAAAAAGGTACCAGTGCCATTTCGATACTTTTAAAATGGTACCAGTGCTAAATCAATACTTTTTAAACTGTACCAGTGCTAAATCGATACTTTTAAAATGGTACCAATGCCAAATTGATACTTTTTAAATGGTACCAGTGCCAATTCGATACTTTTGAAACTGTACCAGTGCTAAATCAATACTTTTAAAATGGTACCGAAATTATTATTTCATTGGTACAATTTAAGAGAGAGTTCTGTAAGGTAAACACTGTATATGAATGAACACTTTTCCAACTAATCTCCAAGTCATTTATTTCCACCTGAAGATAATTGCTAATACTTTTATGTTGCAATGCAATACAAATAACTTATACTTTTCTGCTGTACCCGTGATTGTTTTCTTTATTTAATTTAGCTGCATATATCATTTAACATGCAGAAACTATAACTGAATGACAGAATATGCTTTGATGGCAAAGGTTTAAGGTGAACTGACATGTGTTTTGGTGTTGGTTTAATGTCTCAGTCTCTCCACGCCCACAGTCTAAACAGCATGTGCTCGGCTATAATTACACTGTAAGCGAGCGGCAGATTCCTCTCCTTCACTGTCAGCACGTACACTTATTATATACCTATGAAGCTGTAAATGATTGTTAAGGTGCAGTTTCTATATATTGTGTTATAATGAGTTTCCTGAAGCCAGCAGGCGTTGGCTTAGCATTTGCTCTTGGTGTTTGATTTTAGAGCTGCAGATCCTTTGAGCTATGTGAAGTCATGAGAGGTCAGCAGTGGCTAATCTACATCAGAGCGGTTGGATATTGTTTGTTTTGTTTTCAATCAGTGTCAAATCGATACTTTTAAAAGTGTACCAGGGTCAAAACGACTTTTAAAATGTCACCGGTACCAGCATGATACTTTTAAACAATACCGGTGCCAAAATGATACATTTAAAGTAGTACCAGTGCCAAAATTGATACTTTTAAATGGTACTGGTGCCAATATGATACTTTTAAAATGATACCGATGGCAAAACGATACTTTTAAAACTGTACTGGAACCAAAGTTATTATTAAAACAGTACAATTACCAATACAATACTTTTAATATTGTACAGGTGCCAAGTCGGTACTTTTAAAATAGTACCAACACCAAAATGATACTTTTAAAATTGTTCCGGTGCCAAATTCATACATTTAAAATGTTACCAGTGCCAAATCGATACATTTAAAATGGTACCAGTGCCATTATGATACTTTTAAAATAATACAGATGGCAAAACGATACTTTTAAAACTGTACCATTGCCAAAATTATTCTTTTAAAACAGTAGCAGTGCCAAGACAATACATTCAAAATGGTACCATTGTTCAATCAATATTATTAAAATGGTACTGGTGCCAAAATGATACGTTTAAAAAAGGTACCAGTGCCAAATTGATATTTTTAAACAATACTGGTGCCAACTTGATACTTTTAAAATGGTACCAGTGCCGACTCGATACTTTTAAAATGGTACCAGTGCAAAATCGATACTTTTAAAACGGTACCTGTGACAAATCGATACTTTTAAAATGGTACCAGTGCTAAATTGATACTTTTAAAATGGTACCAGTGCTAAATTGATACTTTTAAAATGGTACCTGTGCCAATGTGATAATTTTAAAATAATGCCGATGGCAAAACGATGCTTTTAAAACATTAGCAGTGCCAAGACAAAGCTTTTAAAAGGGTACTGTTGCCAAATTGATATTATTAAAATGATACGTTTAAAAAAAGGTATGGGTGCCAAAACAATACTTTTTAAACAGTACTGGTGCCAAAATGATACTTTTAACATGGTACCATTGCCAAATCGATACTTTTAAAATGGTACAGGTGCCAAAAATGATACTTTTAGAACTGTTCTGGTGCCAATATGATACTTTTAAAATGGTACAGGTGCCAACTCAATACTTTTAAATGGAGTTGGTGCCAAAATGATACTTTTAAAATAGTACCAGTGCCAAAATAATTATACATTTCAAACAGCACTGGTGCCAAAAATATACTTCTAAAATGGTAGCAGTGCCTTTTAAAACCATACAGGTGCCACAACGATACTTTTATAACAGAACTAGAGCCAAAATATACATTTTAAATGATAACGGTGACAAATCAATACTTTTAAAATGGTACCATTGCTAAGACAATACTTTTCCCCCTGTAATGTGCCAACATGATACTTTTTAGGAAAGAATATCTTAGAAAGAAAATAAAAGAAAATCAGGAAATAATTTTTAAGGAGAATATCCATTATAAACGGACCATCTTTTTCAAGATTTCCTGAACAGACCACAGCCAAGGAAGGACATACAGTAATAATGTTTCACAGGACTGAAAACAGTGTTCAGTGGGCTGTTCTGTTGTTTATCAATACACTGCATGTTTGGGTTCTGGGTTTCTGGGAATTGTTTTTAGACAAAAAGTCCCTAAAACTGGTTTGAAAGTTGTGATTTGTGTAAGCCTATTCACCACAGCATGTGCATTCAATTCAGTTTGTTGTTTTATACTAAATGAAAGGTCTATATGACTTAGTAAGAAAATAAAATCCATGTTTTAACACAACTTCCTAACAGACATGCACTGAAATGAACCTGGAAAATCAAACCAGAACCGTATTCCTGCACGTTTCATGAGCATTATGAAATGAAATCATGTTTTGAAGGCTAGAGAGGCTGTTATTTCCAGATCTGTCATGTGTAATAATACTTATTAGATAGTAAATATCAATATATTATCAGTATTTTCTTTTAAAAATAAATATTTGTGTCCATTTCTCAATTATTGCTGATAATACTGTTTGGTGCATTAAACAATTCAGTTTTATTAATCAGTTACATTCATTAAAATACGTGTTTAGTCACTAAACAGCTTCACGAATAGAAATATAATGCATTTAAATCCACTAAATTACAAATTTTCAACTAAATTAGATTTTTTTTATGTTTATTACAATTTTATCTCATATTTTGCTCTGACATATAGTTATAACTAGTTCCAGTTTTGTCTTTGGTACTGATTAATCTAATGTATATGCACAAATATCTTATAATAAAGCATATCATAGATTTTAAATTTAAATATGAAGTTAAACGAAAGCTCTGTGAGGGGTGTTTTATGCTCATTTATGCTGACCACTGTGTATTACAGCTTCACGATATTGGACATTAAAAATATGACATTGCGATATTTTGTTTTTCTGCTATATATATTGCGGTATGAATACAATTTCACCAGAAGGCTTGAATGGTTCTATTAGTAAAAAAAAAATCTTGAATTTAGGTTGATTGGGGTGATTTTGTAAAGGTGTGGATCATGTATAAATACAATAAACAAATTGTACGGAAGAGTAATTGCATTAGAGCAAAGACAAAAGTAAAAGAAACAGTTTCAGGAGAGTCAAACGATATTCGGACACAGAAATTGAATAATGAAATGTAAAAATAACACTGTATAATCTTCATTATAGGGATTCAGTAAAATTATTCTTCATTAAAGCTACAAATGTTGTATATTTTGGGGTCCAAATGCTTTAAACTCTTGAAATGCCTTTAAAACGCATGTAAACGATCAAGTGTTACTCTGTTATGGTAATACTTTGCAATGACTCTACAAATCTCATGAATTCTTCTTCTTCTTCTTCTTATTATTATTATTGTTATTATTATTATTGTTATTATATTATTATTATTATTATTATTATCGTTGTTATTAATATTATTGTTATTATTATTATTATTATTAATATTATTATTATTAATATTGTTATTAAATATTAAAATTATCATTATGGTCACACTTACAATAAGGTTATTAAGTTATAAAGTTTATGCTTGTTATCATTAGTTAATGCCCCATGAGTTAACATGAACAATGAAAATACAGTTGTTCATTGTCAGCTCATGTTAACTCACGGTAAAATCAAATAAAAAAACGGTCACGATTAATTACTGTAATAAATGAATTGTTCATTGTCTGTTCATGTTAGTAAATGCATTAACTAACACAACCTTATTGAAAAGTGAATGAATGGGTTTCATAGCGCAGTGCTTTCTGAGCATCCTAATAAACAGCAATAATGTAAACTTTTTTTTTTCTGTGCAGATCTCAGAAATTCACGTGACAGGCGAATCCGAGGACATGACGGCCAAGGAGAGGCTTCTGCTGTGGTCCAAGCAGATGACTGAAGGATACGTCGGGGTCCGCTGCGACAACTTCACTACCTCCTGGAGAGACGGACGCCTCTTTAACGCCATCATCCATAAGTACAGGTAACAGCGCAGTTTGCATATGAATTGACTGTGTTTGCATTTGTTTTCATGTGTTATAAGTAGGGCCAGACAGAATCTGCGGACATTTTGTCTATTTTTGCAGAGAATTTGGTTAAAAACCTATGGATTTATGCAGAATGATTTTGGGAGCATCATAACTAAAAACTTAATATATTAAATAAAAAATAACACCATTTTTGCCTAATTGTAATCTTGTGTTTGTGTCTTCATCCAGGCCTGATCTGGTGGACATGAGCAGAGTCTCGGCACAAACCAGCAGATCTAACCTGGAGCAGGCGTTCGGTGTGGCGGAGCAGCTCGGTGTGGCTCGACTGCTGGATCCAGAGGGTGAGTTTTAGCCCTAACACAACCAGTGTCCCTGCAAGTCCTATATGCACATACAAATAGCATTCGTATTAAAAGTAGTAAGGTTGGCGGCACGGTGGCTCAGTGCTTAGCACTGTTACCTCACAGCAAGAAGGTCGCTGGTTCGAGTCCCGGCTGGGTCAGTTGGCATTTCTGTGCAGAGTTTGCATGTTCTCCTCGTGTTGGCGTGGGTTTCCTCCTGGTGCTCCAGTTTCCCCCACAGTCCAAACACATGTGGTATAGTAGAATTGGGTAAACACAATTGGCTGTAGTGTATGAGTGTGTGTGAATGAGTGTGTATGGGTGTTTCCCATTACTGGAAAACTTAATTCACGTTATTCATCAGGGGTCGCCACAGCAGAATGAACCACCAACTATTCCAGCATATGTTTTACGCAGCATATGCCCTTCCAGCTGCAACCCAGTACTGGGAAACACCAATACACTCACACACTACAGCCAATTTAGTTCATCAATTCCCCCTATAGCGCATGTGTTTAGACTGTGGGGGAAACCGGAGCACCCGGAGGAAACCCACACCAACACGGGGAGAACATGCAAACTCCACACAGAAATGCCAACTGACCCAGCCGGGACTTGAACCAGTGACCTTCTTGCTGTGAGGCCACAGTGCTGGCCACTGAGCCACCGTGTTGCCCAATACTTTCCCATAACTCATCCCAAATGTTCTACGCATGGAAGCAATGCAATGCAAAACTGTTTTATTAAGTATCATGTGCCTAAAGAAAAGCTTTCCCCCTCTAAACAGATGTCGACGTGTCTTCACCGGATGAGAAATCTGTCATTACATATGTTTCCACATTATATGACGTCTTCCCAAAAGTACCAGAAGGTGGAGATGGCATCAATGCAAATGTAAGTAGCATCATATATTAATCACCAAACAAAAAATAAATAAACAGACTTCAGCACTCTATGAGGAATACTGATTACATCAATTATAAACTGTAACAGTGCAAACTGAACGTACTTAAGACTTAAGTTCTGCTTAATTTCTTAATTGATGAACTACAATACATCTAAATGTAATTTATATTGAAACTTGTATATTATATTTCAAGTTATTTGTAATTAATGAAGTTGACATTTAATATGTACTAACTTTAAATGTAATACTGAGTGTGTTAGTCAGCACTTTAAAGGGCCATGAAGCCCCCTCGTTTCAGCAGGGTGTTTTCACACCTCTACTTTGGAAAAAGTCCGAAAAGTGGGCGTGTCCAGCTCTGTTTAGGGGGGAGTGTCGAAGGAAGAAAAGAGGCGTGGTGTGGGAGTGTCTATTTAGGCGCGCTGAATTTCAGGGTCAAAACACACACACACACACACACACACACAGCGGACAAAGTGACTGTTTACATGGACATCTGTAGTCGAATTATTTGTCAAATTATTAAATGGTGGACTTTAACTGCAGTTTGGCTCTTTCATTCAGGGAATTCATTCATGCCCCTCGCGACACACGAGATATTTGATTCAAGGATCTGCTCTAAGCGTGTATTTTTCATGCAATGTTTAATACCGCACGGCGAATGAGAGAAAAAAAACTCAGCATTTCCCGAAAACTTAGATGCACACGGCAGGTAGCGTCAGAAAGCCGCATGTGTTATTCCGCTCACAAAATCCTACACGAGGTTAAAGTTTGGTTGTGGTGCTAACTTGTTTACACTCGGTACAATAGTTTTTTCGATACGAATAAAATACGAACTGAATAAACAAAGAGCACTGGTCGCTCACTTACCAAATCTGTAGAGACAGGACAATCACCAGCAACTAGAGCTGCGTCTGTATTAAGAGGAGACGAGCAGCGAGTCCGGATCTCAGCGTTTGCAGATGAGAACAGCTCTCAGGTAAACAATAATCCTCCTTAGACACGTAAGTTATTGTTGTCGAGCGTCGCGTACACTGTTAATCCACACGTGACTCCAGCTGAGCTCTCACAGAGAGAAAATGAAAACGAAACTTAACGGCAGCAAACTATAAAAGCAACACTTCACGCTTGTTTTGCCAACACAACGTGGCGTCTCTGTCGTCTAAACACTGTGACAGTAATGAATATTAATGAAGTTGCACAATAGAGCGCGCTGATTGGTTTGAACCAAGCTTTACTCATGCATTAATGCAGCACACTGTAAGACGTAATAAGACACACTCTGGCACAGACGTCCAGTCTGCATGCTGGAATACACGCTATTATGTCATGACCGTGACGCAGCTTCAAAAATTCGTTTCAAACCGGAAGAAAGAATTTGCTTGAAATAACGCAAAAACAACCAATTTACACTTTTTAGTGAAATATTGGCGTAATATATATAGTGTTTTTAGCAGTGTGGGACACATATACCACTGTTAACAGCTCAAACACGTGTTCTGGTGTTTCGTGACCCTTTAAAGTGTTTAAATGACAAGATTACTTGAACATAACTACAGTAAATATACAGAAAGTTTACTGAGATCATATTGAATTGAGAAATCCTGTCCAGTCAGTCTGGTTTTGAAGGTAATATAGTCAATACAACAACATTGCTAGCAGTATTAACATCGTTTTGGCATGAGAGTTTAAAACATTTGTCTGATCTGTGTGGGACAGTAGTTCTTGTCTTGGTTTGTGCAAATAAACTTGCTGTATTCCATGTTACATGTAGGAGTTTGAGGCTTGTTATGGAGGATTTTAAACTAAGTTGGAAGCTTTTAAGGAATCTGTGGGTTTTTGGAGTCATTCCCAGACCTGGATAATGAAGATGCCTGAGGAGAAGAGTCACTGTTGACATTTAAATCACGCAGATCTTCAGTGAAACATGCTTGCAATTCTCAAAGAAATGTGCAAATGGACTTAAACTGAAGGAATATTTTAGAAAGTTGAGAAGATGTGCAGGAATTAAAGGGGCAGTTCACACAGAAATTTAAATTTAGTCATGATTTACACATCCAAACCTGTTTGAGCTGCTTTTTTTTTTGCTTTGGACGCAAAGGAAGATATTTTGAAGAATGCTAGAAACCTGTAACTATTGACGTCCATAATTATTCCTTTTTGGAAGTCAATGATTACAGGTTTTCAGCGTTCTTCCAAATATCTTCCTTTGCCTGTTTGAGTTTCTTTTTAATATTAAATGCAAATGAACATATTTTGAAGATTGCTGGAAACCTGTAACCATTGACATCCAAAAAAAGCAAATACTATGGAAGTCAATGGTTACAGGTTTCCAACATTCTTCAAAATATATTCCTTTGCCTGTTTGAGTCACTTTTTTCAATTGAATGCAAAAGAAGATATTTTAAGGAATGCTAAAAACATGTAACCATTGACTTCCATACTATTTTCTTTTTTGGGAGTCAATGGTTACAGGTTTCCAGCATTCTTCAAAATATCTTTTTATTTACGTTCAATAGAAAAAAAGAAACTCAAACAGGCAAAGGAAGATATTTTGAAGAATGCTGGAAACCTGTAACCATTGACATATAAAAAAGGAAATACTATGGAAGTCAATGATTACAGGTTTTCAGCATTCTTCAAAATATTTTCCTTTGCCTGTTTGAGTTCCTTTTTTTATTGAATGCAAATGAAGATATTTGAGGAACGCTAAAAACCTGTAACCATTGACTTCCTAGAAAGAAAATACCATGGAAGTCAATGGGTACAGGTTTCCAACATTCTTAAAAATATCTTCCTTTGCCTGCTTGAGTCACTTTTTTCTATTGAATGCAAAATAAGTAATTTTGAGGAATGCTGGAAACCTGTAACCATTGACTTCCATAGTATTTCATTTTTTGGATGTCAAAGGTTACAGGTTTCCAGCATTCTTCAAAATATCTTCCTTTGTTTGAGTTTCTTTTTTCTATTGAATGCAAAAGAAGATATTTTGAGGAATGCTAAAAACCTGTAACCACTGAATTCCAAAAAAGGAAATACTACAGAAGTCAGTAGTTACAGGTTTTCAACATTTTTCAAAACATCTTCCTTTGCCTGTTTTTGTTACTTTTTTCTATTAACTGCAAAAGAAGATATTTTGAGGAATGCTGAAAGCCTGTAACCATTGACTTCCAAAAAGGAAAATATTATGGCAGTCAATGAATACAGGTTTCCAACATTCTTCAAAATATCTTCTTTTGTGTTCAACAGAATGAAATGCATTTAAACAGGTTTATTTATTTTGTGTGAACTATCCCAAATTAACTAAAGTAAACTGCAGTGTTTTGTAGTATAAACCTTATAGTTGTAGAAAACTACAGTATTTTACTACAGCTTTTGAAAACACTATCGGTTGGGTTGAGGGAAGGGGGAGGGTGGTCAGTCGATTGGTCAGTCCGTCAGTCAGTGTCGACAGCGGCCTCTGGTGAATTTATGTGAGAACGAATGGCACTCGTGAGAGAAATTTAAGATCTAAACAAGCGTACACAGCGGCCTCTAGTGGATTTGCAAAACAAAACTGCAAACAAAAGTAGCTCCTGGCACATTTTTGCTGCTTTTTAGAAATGTATACTGGGGTTCGTATCCATGAGCCTGGGTTGGATGTTTAGCACACTCTTGTTAGCATGTTTAGCACATTGCTAGTGTGAACAGAAGACTGACTGAAGTTGTTTGTGTTTCAGGATGTGGATGTGAAATGGGTGGAGTACCAGAACATGGTAAATTACCTCAGTCAGTGGATCAAACACAACGTGACTGTGATGTCAGACAGACATTTTCCCAGCAGTCCTGTGGAGCTCAAGGTGAGACACTTTTCAGGATGATGCTAGCTGTGTTATTGAGTAAAAAATGATGGTATTGAGTTGTGGAGCATTAAAAAATAAATGGATAAAACACTGTTGGCAGAGTCGGCAGAATAACATTTCTTATTCACAACAACAACAAACATATTAAACATAGAAATAATAAATAAAGTCATGAGAAATGACAAAAAACTCAAACAAAATGAACTGAAAATAGAAAATATACAACTAAAAATGAACTGAAACTCTTGAAATAAGCTATAGAGTAACAATAGTAGCACAATAGCACACATATTAGTACTAACTAATATATGTACACATGGGTTTTGAATATGATTTGGGGAAAACTAAATGACTTAAGAGGCTTTATATTTAAGTTATGAGATCCAGAAATACTTGTAACATTGTTTTGTCAGATATTAAACCTTTTTCTGATTAAAAAAGCCTCTGATAATCGCTAGCATTAAGCATCAGTGAACTGAAACCGATTTACAGATTCACTGTTGTTAAAAATGATTATTAAAATATGAAAACGTGGTAAAAATCAGGCTTTTTTTCTGAATTACTTTTTTAAACACTATCGGTTGGGTTTTGGGAAGTGTGTGGGGGGATCAGTTGCTCAGGCAGTCGACAGCGGCCTCTAGTGGATTTACGTGAGAACAGCAGGCGTAAATGGCACTCGCGAGAGAAATTTGAGATCTGAAAAAACGTACACAGCGCCCTCTGGTGGATTTGCGAAAACAAAAGCTGCAAAGAAACGTAGCTCCTAGGACGTATTTCATGCTCTCCAGACATGTATGTAGGGGTACGTATCAATAATAAGTTTGGGTAGGATGTTTAGCACATGGTTGTTAGCATGTTTAGCACACTGTTGTTAGCATGTTTATAACAGAGGCTCTTTGTGAAAATGTACCCCCGTATACATTTCTGGTGAGCGCAAATTATGTAGCCAGAGCTAAATATGCATTTCATCTTTAAAACAAACGCTACGGGGCGGTATAACGCATTCACAGATAAAAGGGTTAAACACTGTTGTCAGGGTTGGCAAAATAGCATTTCTTTTTTGCTCATTAAATTTTAGCAATGTATTTCACAACAAAACAAACAAAATAAACATAGAAATAATAAATAAAGTCATGAGAAATGACAATAACTAAAACTAAATTAACTGAAAATAGAAAATATTTCAATAAAAATGAACTGAAACTCTTGAAAAAAGGTATAATTAACAATAGTAGCACAATAGCACACATATTAGTACCAACTAATATATGTACACATGGGTTTTAAATATGATTTGGGGAAAACTATATGACTTGAGAGGCTTTACATTTGAATTATGAGATGCAGAAATATTTGTAACATTGTTTTGTCAGATATTAGACATTTTTTCTGATTAAAAAAGCCTCTGATACTCGCTAGATTTAAGCATCAGTGAACTGAAACAGATTTACTGTTGTTAAAAATGATCATTACGCTGCTGTTCTGATTGGTCAGTCGTGACGTATGTTATTCCCAGATAACAAATGCTAAACAACACAGGCTCAATAAGTGAGATAAAGTACATTCAGGGCGAGGCAGTGGCGCAGTAGGTAGTGCTGTCGCCTCACAGCAAGAAGGTCGCTGGGTCGCTGGGTCGCTGGTTCGAGCCTCGGCTCAGTTGGCGTTTCTGTGTGGAGTTTGCATGTTCTTCCTGCCTTCGTGTGGGTTTCCTCCGGGTGCTCCGGTTTCCCCCACAGTCCAAAGACATGCGGTACAGGTGAATTGGGTAGGCTAAATTGTCCGTAGTGTATGAGTGTGTGTGTGGATGTTTCCCAGAGATGGGTTGCGTCTAGAAGGTCATCCGCTGCGTAAAAACTTGCTGGATAAGTTGGCGGTTCATTCCGCTGTGGCGACCCCAGATTAATAAAGGGACTAAGCCGACAAGAAAATGAATGAATGAATGAAAGTCCATCCAGGATGGTTGTTTGCACAGAATAAACCCTTCAGTCTTATACAACAGTGCTCTGCTTAATTTAGCACAACCTGTCCTGCTTTACTCTGTGAAAACAACCTCCTGGATGTGCTTTATCCCTAACATAAAGCGTCTTATATATTATATTATATATAATATATTGTGTGTTCTTCTGCTCAGTGCTTTCCTTCATGATAACTAATCCTTTTCTTAATCTCTGCAGGCACTTTATACTCAGTATCTACACTTTAAAGAGAACGAAATACCACCAAAAGAGAACGAAAAGTCCAAAATCAAGCATCTCTACAAAATGCTGGAGGTACGCTCGTGTTGTTTTGGTCATTTGTAGTTGTTTTCTGCATCTACAGTACGTGTTTGGGGAAAGTTACCATTGAAAGTGATGCATTATAACCAATGTTGGCTGAGTAACTTCAAAAATGCCTTAGTTTATAGAAATAGAGTCGCTCGTCGTTAGTTCATGGTGCATTAACCAATGATAACGCATGAATTTGGATGTTAATAATGCATTAATAATGCAGTTAGTAAATGTTGAACTGTGATTAGTAAATGCTGTACAGTATGTGCATAATTAGTTCATGTTAGTAAATACAAACTCTATTGTAAAGTGTGACCTTGTAATGCATTACAGTTTTGACACATGTACAGTAGGATGTTCTTGAACTCTGCTGTGTTGTATGTGATGTAGATATGGATAGAGTTCGGGCGCGTGCAGCTGCCTCCGGGCTTTCATCCCAATGATGTGGAGAAAGAGTGGGGAAAGCTGATCGTGGCCATGCTGGAGCGAGAGAAGAGCCTGAGGCCGGAGGTGGACAGGTACAGATTTACACTCTCTGTCTATCTCTCCATCGCTATTTCTTAATGAGGGAATATGGGCGTGGATGACATGCATCCACTGAGGAATCCACTCACTGCCTGCCTGACATATTTGACGTTTGCTTTTTTAATCATTTTATTTTAAACAAATCAAACCCCTGTTATACTGTACAAAACGCTGGCTTCCACACGATGGATTTGTGCAGGGACAACATGAAGGAATCAAGTTAACATAAGTTTTTACAAATTTAGGTGGATTGAACATAAAACAATCAAGGTGTCCTGAGACATCCTCAAGAATTGTGTTGTCTGCTGATTTTAAACAAAGAGCAGGCGTCATTTGTTGAGTGTAGCAACAGTTTATTTGGTTAATATGCATAATATCTTTGAGATTTAGTAAGTTTAACAACATTTTTGATGAAATAAATTGAATTTATTAAGCAATTTGCGCTTATTTTCTTTTTTTAAAGCTGAAATATGCCAAAAAACAACTTAAGAAGCTATAAATAAAGAAGTAGAAGTCATTCAGCTGATAGTATAAACACTTCGATGCTGTCAAAACATTGATTTCTCTGAGAATTATAATCGCCTTACTGTAGCAACCAGTGATGCTCAACCCATCTCGTGAGTTCTGGGCGGGGCTAATTGTTTTTCTGACCAATAGGTGATGGAGGGAGTGTTTTGTAACTCTATAAACAGTCACTGGGCCTTATTTATAAAACATGAGATTGGGATACTGTGTTGTGCATTAATTAGAGCCTTTATGTTTGCACTCTTGTTTGATGCTGCTAGTTTACAAGCTTCACTTTTCACATATTAGTAGTTTTATGTAACTGATTACTATAAATATATATAAATAACAGAAAAAAGATCTTGTTGTGTGGCCCTATACCCCTAAACCCAACCGTCACAGGAAACCTGTGGCAGAATTATGTCAAAAAAACACTATTAAGTATTATTAAGGGTTTTGAAATTATGATGACAAAAGGCATGTCCTTGTAAACCACCTTAATAGAGTACAACTAGGTCATAACCATGTCATCATACAAAAAACTGTCCTTATAAACCACCAAAACTAGCACACACACATGGTGGCATTGTTGGATTAAAGGGACACTTTGTATGTGTACTATATTATATAGCAGAAAAAAAGGTCTTATATGGCCCTACCTCTAAACCCAATCTAAACCTGTGGCAAAGTTATGTCAAAAGACGCTATTAAGTATTAAGTGTTTTGAGTTACAATGACAAAAGGCATGTCCTCGTAAACCATATTAGTAGAGTACAACTAGGTCATAACCATGTATTTATACAATAAAACTGTCCTTATAAACCACTAAAACTAGTATGCACACACACACACACACATGGTGGTATTGTTGGATTAAAGGGACTTTCCATATGTATAATATATTATATAACAGAAACATTATCTAATTATATGGCCCTGCCCCTAAACCCAACCCTCACAGGAAACCTGAGGCAAAATTATGTCAAAAGACACTATTAAATGTTTTGAATGACGATAACAAAGGGCATGTCCTCATAAACCACCTTAATAGAGTAAAACTAGATTATAAGCATGTCATCATACAAAAAAAGTCCTTATAAACCACCAGATATAGTATACAGACACACAAACCAGGTGGCATTGTTGTATTAAAGGGAATCTGCATATGTGTAATATATTATATAACAGAAAAAACGTACTATATGGTGCTACCCTTAAACCCAACCATCACAGAAAACCTGTGGACGCTGTTATAAAAACGCTATTAAGTATTAAGTGCTTTGAATTACAAGGACAAAAGGCATGTCTTCATAAACCACCAAATAGAGTACAACTAGATCATAAGTATGTCATTATACAAAAAAAATGTTCTTATAAACCACCAAAGCTAGTATACACACACACACACACACACATGGTTTTGTTGTTGGATTATAGGGACTCTCCATAGGTGTAATGTATTATATAACAGGAAAAAAAAATCTTATTATATGGCTCTTCCCCTAAACCCAACCCTCACAGGTAACATTTGGCAAAATGATGTCAAAAGACGCCATTAAATATGATTTTTAAGTGCTTTGAATTGTGATGACCAATGGCATGTCCTCATAAACCACCTTAATAGAGTACAACTAGATCATAACCGTGTCATTATACAAAAAAACTGTCCTTGTAAACCACCAAAACTAGTACACACACACACACACACACACACACACACACACACACACACACACACACACATGGTGGTATTGTTGGATTAAAAGGACTCTCCATATGTATAATATATTATATAACAGAAAAAAAGATCTTATTATATGGCTTTACCGCTAAACCCTCGTGAGGATCCTGTGGTAAAATTGTGTCAAAAGATGCTATTAAGTCTTATTAAGTGTTTTAATTTACAATGACAAAAGGCATGTCCTAATAAACCACCTTAATAGAGTACAACTAGATCATAACCGTGACATTATACAAAAAACTGTCCTTATACACCACCACAACTAGTTTAAACACACACACACACACACACACAAACACACACACACACACACACACACACACACATATGGTGGTATTGTTGATTTAAAGGGACTCTCCATATGTGTAATATATTATATAACCGAAAAAAGATCTTATTATATGGCTTTACCCCTAAACCCAACCCTAACAAGAAACCTGTGGTAAACCTGTGGTCAAAAGACGCTATTAAGTCATATTAGGTGTTTTGAATGACGATGACAAAAGACATGTCCTCGTAAACCACCTTAATAGAGTACAACTAGATCATCACCATGTGATTATACAATAAAACTGTCCGTATAAACCACCAAAACTAGTATACACACACACACACACACACACACATCATGGTATTGTTGGATTAAAGGGACTCTCCATGTGTAATATATTATATAACAGATGCAAGATCTTATTATATGGCCCTACCCCTAAACCCAACCCTCACAGGAAACATGTGGATGCTATTATAAAGACACTGATAAGTATTATTAAGTGTTTTGAATGTTGATGACAAAAGGCATGTCCTCATAAACCATATTAGTAGAGAACAACCAGATCATACCTCATACTCCCACAGTCCAAACACATGCACTAGAGGTGAATTGAATAAACTAATTTGGCTGTAGTGTGTGTATGAATGAGTGTGTATGCATGTTTCCCAGTACTGGGTTGCAGCTGGAAGGGAATCCGTTGCATAAAACATATGCTGGATAAATGGCGGTTCATTCCGCTGTTGTGACCTCTGATGAATGAAGGGATTAAGCCGAAGGAAAATGAATGAATGCAAGGCAATGGCCTCATAAACCACATTAATAGAGTACAACTAGATCATAACCACGTCACTATACAAAACAACTGTCCTTATAAACCATCAAAACTAGTACACACACACTAGTAACACATGTAATGTGCAATATACACTTGTGTTACTTATAACACTTACCTAAAAACAGGCAGTTGGCCTGTGAATCTCTGAGCTCTTTGATAATGACCTGATTATATAACTGCAGCAGTTGTACTAATGTGAGGAATGTGTTGTTTTGGTGTGCCTCAACCTGCGCTGGATCACTTTTACTCACCCCAGGCGTCGTGTATTCGCACTCTGAGCCTATATATAAGAGTGTGTGTGAGCGTGTGCTCTCAGTGCTGTGTGTGTTGACGGAGGTGCTGTTAGGATGAGCAGTAATCTGGTGTACTGCAGCAGCACCTCATCCGACTGCATTCTGACCAGCCGGAGCTCTGCTGAAAACCTGCTGTTTTGCGAGCCTCTTTCTAGCACACCGCTAATGCTAAACAACACCAGCATTATCAGCTACGGCGGGTTAGGGTGTGGGCACAGGTTAGGACACACTGCCCTGGAGTTCTCTCTCACACATACACATTGGTTCTGACTGTGTTCTTCTGTCTTCATAGACTGGAGATGCTCCAGCAAATTGCAAACCGTGTTCAGCGGGACTGCGCAGCCGGAGAGGATAAACTAGCGCTAGCACGCACCTCTCTGCAGTCGGTGAGTACAATTAATTATTATTATTTTTTTGTATGTCAAAGTAAAAAAATAAAATACATAAAATAAAAAATGTAAAATTATTATATTGTGAAAAAACTGTAAAAAAATTATATATTATGCTATAGTAATTTATATTGTTATTTTTATTTATTTATATAATTTTATATAATTTTATTTTATATTATATTATATAATGTTATTATATTTTTTTGCTTTTTTTTGTTCTATTTTATTTTATATTATATTATATTATAATTAATAAAAATAGCAAAACATATATTATATTATATTATATTTTTGCAATTTTTATTTATTTATATTATTTTATATGATATTATTTTATATTATATTATATAATGTTATATTATATTATGTAATTATATTTTTTGCTTGTTTTGTTCTATTTTATTTTATATTATATTATATTATAATAAATAAAAATAGCAAAACATATATTATATTATATTATATTATATTTTTTGCTATTTTTATTTATTTTATTTTATTTTATTTTAATATAATATAATATAATATAATATAATATAATATAATATAATATAATATAATATAATATAAAATAATATATGTTTAGCTATTTTTATTATATTATATTATATTATATTATATTATATTATATTATAATATATTATATTATATTATATTATATTATATTATATTATATTATATTAAAATAAAATAAAATAAAATAAAATAAAATAAAATAAATAAAAATAGCAAAAAATATAATATAATATAATATAATATAATATAATATAATATATGTTTAGCTATTTTTATTATATTATATTATATTATATTATATCATATTATATTATATTATATTATATTATATTATATTATATTATATTATATTATATTATATTATATTATATTATATTATATTATATTATATTATATTAAAATAATATAATATAATATCAAATAATATAATATAAAATGCACCATATTGCAGTCGGTGAGCATTTATTTGAAATTTCTATTTCGTAAATATAGCTGGCTCTTAAACAAGTTGTAAGACACATTGAATTTCCATTAATTATCAGCTAACTATTGCTGTTTTATCAGTAATTTTAAATACTATTATCAGTATTTTGTCCTGTTTGCAAGTTAGTTAACTAAACATTCATAACTAATACAGTTGAGCAAGATTTATATTTGTTTAAAAAAAAATGAAAATAAGAAAATGTAAACAGATTTGCTGAACATTTTTAAAATATAAAATACCTTTTAAATAACTTAAACAAAAGTATAAACAAGTAAATACATTTATACATTATAATAATGTAACTGTTAAAATTGATTTGCATAACTGTTTGGCATTGAGTACACTGAATAAATATTTAAAGTGAATTCCTCTGTCTTGTAGGATGTGAAGCGTCTGGAATCAGGAATCCAGTTCCAGAATGAAGCAGAAATCGCTGGTTTTCTCCTGGAGTGTGAGACTTTACTGAGGCAGCAGGTGGTGGATATTCAGCAGCTGCTGGATGGGAAATTCTACCTAGCCGATCAGCTTGTACAGAGGTCAGAAAATAATTCACCAAAAATCTAAAAGAAAGTGTCGAATGCTGAGTAGAAACAATAAGATGTGCATCAATTCTACAGTTGTGCATCATGCTCTTGCTGTGTTTCTCCAGGCTATTGTATGTTTTCATCCAAAGTTGCTCCAATTTACTTTCTGCTCAAGTGTAAAATATGAAAATAGTCACTTTGTGGGAAACTTACACAATAAAAATGATCATTTTTTAGATTCTGTAAATCTTTTTATTAGTATTCTTTGTAGTAAATAAGTAAATAATCACAATATCTGCATAAGCAAAGTTGCATTAATGTTTTAATGTGCATAAGAGAGTTTGGTTCAGCAAATGTGTGGGCATCATAGTTTATGAACATATCTTTTTATGGGGTTTGAATCACATGTGTGACCTTGGAGCTCAAAAACAGTCCTGATTTGCATAGGTGCATGTGTAGGAATAGCCACCCATACATTGCATTGGTCACAGTCGAAGCCGAAAAGAAAATGAAAATGACAATAAAATACACACAATAATAGAATATTGCATACTGAATATTGAGTTTTTGTCCAAATATCTAAAAAGAAATTAATTTAGAAGCATTTTCTAGATAATTAAAAAAATATAGTCTTGTTTTAGGTCAAAATAAACCGAGTCAAAAAACATTGAGTCAAAATCAATTTAGAGTCAAAATAAAGTGATTTTTTTTTTCCGTAAAACAAGCAAAATAATCTGCCAGTGGGGTCAGAAAAATAATCTGGTTCTCACTTTGAAATAATATTATTCTGCTTACCGAATTAGCAGATTACTTTGCTCGTTTTACAGAAAAAATATCTTATTTTGATGCATTTTTTCCTAAAACACTAAAATACTATTTAATTGTCTACAAAATGCTTCTTTATTTGAGATTTTTAAGATATTTGGACTGGAAACAAGCCAAAAACTCTAAGTAAGAGCCGCATGTTTTGCATTATTTGAAGCCTAAATATGTGCGGTCACACTTTATAATGTTTTCATTAGTTAATGTACTTACTAACATGAACAACACTTATTAATTATAGTACAACATTTACTAATGCATTATTAAAATCCAACTTCATGCTTGTTAACATTAGTTAATGCATCGTGTGTTAACCTGAACTAAAAATGAACCACTTTATTTTAATTAACTATGAACAGATACTGTAATAAATGTTAACTAATGCAACCTTAACTAATGCAACCTTATTGTAAAGTGTAACCATATGTGTTGTTTTGGTGTGTGTGTGTGTGTATTCAGGGTGTCGAAGCTGCGTGACGACCTGCTGTCTCTGAGGAGCGAGTGTTCCTCCGTCTACAGTAAAGGACGGACTCTGACCTCAGAACAGACCAAGATGATGATCTCGGGGATCACGCAGAGCCTGAACTCGGGCTTCAGTGCGGGTCTGCTTTCGTCGGCCGGTGCTCCAGTGATTAGCAATCCCAGCATGCATCAGCAGTCGGTGGTGGGAACGGTTTCAGCATTCTCGAATCCCGGAGCTGGAGGAGTCCTGGAGCACCTCAAACACACACACATCCGCAAACCCATGCTCAAATCCTCGTTCCTGGACCCCAACCTGAGCGAGGACGAGGCTAATATGAAGTTTGTGCAGGATCTGCTCAGCTGGGTGGAGGAGATGCAGGTATTGATGGTATTTTAGAAAATAAACGAATAAGGGATTATCAACGGCATTAAATTACGTTACAAGATTTAAAATAACGCTCTGATGAGTGTGTGTGTGTGTGTGTGTGTGAAGTTTTAGATGAAAATTGCACACTAATAATGCTTCATAACTGACCCTTTCAGGCTTTGATCCTAATTGTGTGGCGTTTTGGTGACTGTCGCTTTAAATTCAAATGAGATTGTGCTCTTTTCAAAAGTGGGCGGAGCTACAAATGCCTGTGTGTCAGCATAGTGGCAGATTCAAAAACAAGACTAACGTCATATGCTAATGAGGGATTTATTTTGAATGGAATAAAATTATTTAAACATTAAATATTCGATGAAGTTCCTAACGTAAGTTCAGGAGGAGCCTGATCAGTCAGGTGGGGCAGTCAATTATCACCTGTGTATATACGTTGCACAGTTTCAGTTGACTTTTGTTCAGGCGTCCCTCCACCTCCCAAAATCCTCCTCTGTTTTCTCAAAAAGAGGACTAAAAAGGGGCGGGGACTCGTACTTGGAGCTGGAGTCAAGCCTCGAGTCTCCTTCAAGGGTGGGAGGTCCGAGCTCTCTAACGACCCATTCACACGGGGTGTCATCGTCAACACTTCCCAGTCACTTTGAATGGGCGTTGCCGAACTGCATTGTGGATCCGCTTTAGAGCCGTTGCTCGCTGCAGAAGTTGGGACTAGCTCAACTTTTCAAGCGCCGATGGAATCGTCAGCCAATCAGATCGCTGTATGCAAATACACCAGCTAGACAGTGGCCTACTGCTGACTGAATTTCATTGGCTGACGCTTCTATGACGATCACTTCAGCCCCAACTTCAGACACGCCTTCAGTCAAGTGTTGACGCTGAAGCCCCGTGTGAATGGGGCGTCAGGGTTTTGATAGCTCAGGCCCCCGCTTCAGGACAGCAACGGCAAAATCATTTACAATGTTGACGCAATTGACTGAGCAGGTGAACTCATGAAGTGCATGAAATAAAACACTGATTCACAGGCTCTGAGGAAGCTTCGCTTTAAAAAATAATGCAGCATATCATATTTCAGAAATCTCATTTGCACTCAAATACGTATTTGTTTTTCAATAATAATAATAATAATAATTCCTTACATTTATATAGCGCTTTTCTGGGCAGTCAAAGCGCTTTACACATCCTCCATCAGTGTGCAGCATCCACCTGGATGACGTGACGGCAGCCTTATTGCGCCAGACCTCACACCAGCTGATTGATGGAGAGGAGACAGATTGATGAAGCCAGTTATGATCTGGGGAGGGTTATTATGCCATGATAGGAGGCCAGTGGGTAGATTTGGCCAGGATGCCGGGGTTAAACCCCTACTCTTTTTTTGAAGGACATCCTGGGATTTTTAAAGACCACAGAGAGTCGGGACCTCAGTTTAACGTCTTATCTGAAAGACGGCGCTCACTGAGCAGTATAGAGTCCCCGTCCCTATACTGGGGTGTTACGACCCACACATACCACAGGTTGAGCGCCCCCTGCTGGTCTCTCTAACACCAGTTCCGGCAGCAACCTTCTCATGTAGTCTCCCGTCCAGGTACTGACCGGGCACAGCCCTGCTTAGCTTCACTGAGTGACCGTGTGAGAGTTGCAGAGAGAGAGCTGCCGGCACTTTTTTTATTTTTGTAATAGAAAAAAATGAATGACAGAAGTATAATTAATAAAATGATTTTTTTTTGTGCTCATGAGTTTATCTGATGTGTTTTTGTGTCTGACAGGTTCAGCTGGATCAGGCTGAATGGGGATCTGATTTGCTGAGTGTTGAGTCCAATTTAGGGAAACATAAAGATTTCCACAAAGCCATCGAAGAGTTCCAGATGAGCATTAAAGAAGCCAGAATGAGTGAGGTACAACAAGCCATGACTCTCTTCAATACAATGGAAATAAAATGCACAGATTTTTAAAAATGTTTATATATATATGTTTATATATATATATATATATATATATATATATATATATATATATATATATATATATATATATATATATATATAATTTTTTTCTGAAAACCTTGATCATTCATTCATCACTTTTACTTTGTGCTTTCATACAACCTTGTTGAGGTTTTATATTTATCTAAATGTTTCATTAATTTTTAACCATTCATTCATAGAAAAGAATATAACATTCCAGTTTGTCCTATGACCTTTTTTTTTATATAATTTTTGCACTCCAAGATAAACTTAATTACCACAAGAAAATTATCCTTGCCAATTATCTAATGGGAAAAATACAAAAAAGTATATTTATTTATTTATTTATTTTTAATAATAATAATAATCATATTAAAACATTATTAATAATATTTTAAAATAATTTATTCCTTCTCGGTAGTCATTATGTAAATATTTTAAATTTTAATTATTTTAAGGAAAAAATCAAAAAAATATTTTTGTATTTATGTATTTATTTATTTTATTTATTTGTTTTTATTAATAATGATAATAATAATAATAATAATAATAATAATAATAATAATAATTAAATTAATAATATTTAAACATCATTAATAATATTTGTTAAATTTATTCCCTCCTGATAGTCATTATGTAAATGTTAATAATTTTAATTATCTGGAGGGAAAAATGCAAAAAAAAATTTTTATTTATTTTTATTGTATTTATTTTTTTATTTATTTTAATAATAATAATAATAATAATAAAAACAACAACAACAATAATAGTAATAATAATAATAATACAAACTAATAATAATAATAATAATAACATCATCATCAACAACAACAACAACAACAACAATAATAATAATAATAATAATAATAATAATTATAATAATAATATTTAAGCATTATTTATTCCCTCTTGGTAGTCATTATGTTAATATTTACAATTTTAATTTAGAGTGACAAAAATGAATAAATAAATCTATTCAGAGTAATAAAAAATACATTGTCGATAGTATGATCTAATAAATATATCAATAAACATTTATAAGGTTAAAAATGTGACACAATTGTTATGTTGGTGTGCACGTTTGCTTCAAATGATTTGCATTACAGCCAATTAGAGAACGTTTAATAAAGTAAACCCTGACTGAGCTGTGTTTCATTACAGATGCAGATGACGCAGCCGCTGAAGCAGAGCTACTCAGAGAAGATCAACAAGTTGGAGACTCTGTACAGCCGGCTGCTGGTAAACATCCGAGTGAACACACACCACACATCATATCCTCTACACGAAGCAGTGCGTCTCAACCTGTTGTGTGTTTCTCTGTGCTGTCAGAAAAGCTCCAGCGAGCGGCAGAGAAACCTGGACAGCCTGCATGACTTTGTGTCCCGAGCCACTCAAGAGCTGATCTGGCTGAACGAGAAAGAGGAAGAGGAGGTGGCCTTCGACTGGAGCGAGAGAAACACCAGCGTTTCCAGGAAGAGGGATTATCATTCTGTGAGTCCACTTCACAACAATCAGTCATATACTGAATGTTTACATTGAAGGACGCCGATTATGCCCTTTTTACAAGATGTAAAATTAGTCCTAGAGTGTGTGTGTGTGATGTTTCAGCTCAAAATACCACACAGATAATGTTTTATAACTCTTAAAACTGACCCTTTTAGGCTTTGATTCTAATCGTGTGGCAATTTGGTGACTGTCGCTTTAAATTCAAATGAGATTGTGCTCTTTTCAAAAGAGGGCGGAGCTACAAATGCCTATGCCTCAGCATAGTGGCAGATTCAAAAACAAGACTTACGTCATATGCTAATGAGGGAGATATGGTCACTAGTGGGCGGGGCTTTCCCCCTCTAATGACACGTACAAAGGGAGAATGTCAATCAAAGTGTCTCTGCAGTGTTGATACATGCATATGCAGGTCTAAAACGTGCACACATGTTGCTTATTACACACACAGAGGGATACACAACAGCACCCAACATCTTTAAATATGAGAAATTAAAGGATTGAAACTGTTCAGCAGTCTAGAAATGTGTGTTCATGTGTCTGGATCCTCCACAGGATCTGATGAGGGAACTGGACGACAGGGAGGAGGTGATCAGGTCTGTGCAGGAGAAAGCGGAGAACCTCCTGCTGGAGAACCACCCGGCCAGGCTGACCATTGAGGTAGAGGAACCGGAAAACACTCTTAAAAGTAGCTCGGGTTAAACAAACATCTTAAAATATTTCATCATTACATCGTTTTTACTAGCGTGAGCACATCTGGACCTGCTGTCATCATGGGCTGCATTAGAATAGACCACTATTATGATCATTTAATAATAAAAATAATGTGTGTGTGTGTCCCATCAGGCGTACAGAGCGGCCATGCAGACGCAGTGGAGCTGGATCCTGCAGCTCTGCCACTGTGTGGAGCAGCACCTGAAAGACAACACTGTCTACTTCGATGTGAGTTCAGCCTCACAGATGTTCAAGTTTTGTAAAAATGTCTCGTCAGACCCTAACCTTTCTCTCCTTATAGTTTTTCAGCGATGCCAAAGAGTCCCTGGACTACCTGAAGAGCCTCCAAGATGCCATTCACAGGAAGTACAGCTGTGACAGAAGCAGCAGTCTACACCGGCTGGAGGATCTCATTCAGGAGTCGATGGTGGGTCACACGTGCACACGCTAAACGTCTCGTTCCGGAGGCTTCTCCGTATATCTTGTGTGTATCGTGCACTTGAGTGGATCACTACTCCAGCGCTGATGCATGACTGATGTTTCTCCACAGGATGAGAAGGAGCAGCTCCTGAAGTACAGCAGTACTGTGGGTGGGTTAGTGGGCCGAGCAAAAGCCATCGTTCAGCTCAAGGCTAGAAACCCAGAGAATCCCATCAGGACGTCCATACCTGTCAAAGCCATCTGTGACTACCGGCAGATAGAGGTGCGCTCACTATAGGATCTGCTTCTGCTGTTCATGTTTACAGAGATGCAGTAATGCATTGTGTGACCTGTCTGTCCTCAGATCACCATCGGCAAAGAGGACGAGTGTGTTCTGGTGAGCAACTCGCACAGAGCCAAGTGGAAAGTCATCAGTACGTCTGGAAATGAGGCCATGGTGCCTTCAGTCTGCTTCAGTGTTCCTCCACCCAATAAAGAAGCCACTGAAATGGCAAGCAGGTGAAGAAATCCCCACTCACTCACTCACTCACTCACTCACTCACTCACTCAATCATTTCACTCATTCATTCATTCATTCATTCATTCTCTCACTCACTCATTCACTCATTCATTCACCTACTCATTCATTCACTCACTCACTCACTCACCCACTCATTCACTCATTCACTTATTCATTCACCTCACTCACTCACTCACTCACCTACTCATTCACTCACTCACCCATTCACTCATTCAATCATTTCACTCATTAACTAATTAATTAATTCCTTCATTCATTCATTCATTCATTCATTCATTCATTCATTGTCAATCTGTCATTCACTCTTTCATTCACTCACTCATTCACTCACCCACTAATTCATTCATTCATTCATTTTTTCATTCATTCATTCATTCATTCATTCATTCATTCATGTTCATTTACTCACCTACTTACTCACTCACTCATTCATTCATTCCACTCATTCATTTATTTATTGATTTTCACTCATCTATTCACTCACTTATTAACCCACCAACGGATTCATCCACTCACTCAGTCATTTAATTATTTATGTTAATTCACTCACCTACTTACTCATTCATTTCACTCATTCATTCAGTCAAAAATTTATTCACTCACTCATTCCCTCACCCACTGATTCATTTACTCACTCACTCACTCACTCACTCACTCACTCATTCATTTAGTAATTCATTCATGTTCATTCACTCACCTACTCATTCATTCATTCATTTTCTCTCATTCATTTACTCACTCATTTACTCACCAACTGATTCATTCATTCATTCATTCATTCATTCATTCATGTTCACTCACTCATTCACTCACTCACTCACTCACTCACTCACTCACTCACTCACTCACTCACTCATTATTCATTCATTTATTTTTACCCATTCATTCATTCATTCATTCATTCATTCATTCATTCATGCACTCACTCATTCACGTATTCATTCACTCCCTCATTCACTATTGCAGTGTTTTGCATTCATTGCAATATCCCATTATGACCTCACGGTGACGTCCCAGTGGGGAATTTTTGCTCAGTAATATTGAATATCAGGTATAATGTTTGGTTCTCTCTCTCTGTCTCTCTCTTTTCCTCAGGATTGAGCAGCTGTACCAGAATGTTCTGGCTTTATGGCATCACTCCCACATCAACATGAAGAGCGTTGTGTCCTGGCACTATCTGATGACTGACATCCGCGCCATCCGCAAAAGCACCGTGGCCTCGGTATGGAGCTTTCCTTTGCATTTCTGTTTCATTCTAAAACCTTACAGTTAAACGTCTGCAGACCCAATCTGAGAATTGAACTGAACATAAACAGGAAGTGCATTTTCAGATTTCTTAAATCTCTCCAGATCAAGACGCTGCTGCCCGGAGATCATGAGCAAGTTTTAAGCGATCTTCAGGCTCACTTCCAGGACTTCCTGAGGGACAGCGATGAATCTGAGGTGTTCACAATGGCAGACTGTGCTCAGCTGGAAAAGGAGGTTCTGGCCTGTAAGGAGTATTATGAGGAGCTTCTCAAATCTGCAGAGAGAGGCGAGTTACTGCATGCACACTCACACTCACTCACTCACTCACTCACTCACTCACTCACTCACTCACTCACTCACTCACACACTCACTCACCCACTCACTCATTCATTCATTCATTCATTCATTCATTCATTCATTCATTCATTCATTCATGTTCATACACTCACTCACTCACTCACTCACTCATTCATTTATTCATTCATTTATGTTCATTCACTCACCCACTCACTCACTCATTCATTTATTCATTCATTCATGTTCATTCACTCACCTACTCACTCAGTCACTCACTCATTTATTTATTTATTCATTCATTCATGTTTATTCACTTACCCACTCATTCACTCACTGATTCATTTATTCATTTATTCATATTTATTCACTCACCTGCTCGCTTACTCACTCACTCACTCACTCATTTATTCATTCATTCATGCTCATTCACTCACCTACTTACTCACTCATTCATTTATTCATTCATTCATGTCCATTCACTCACCCACTGACTCACTCACTCCTTCATTTATTCATTCATTCATGTTCATTCACTCACCTACTCACTCACTCACTCATTTAATTATTCATTCATTTATGTTCATTCACACAACTACTCACTCACACACTCATTCATTTATTCATTTGTTCATGTTCATTCACTCACCTACTCACCTACTCACTCACTCACTCACTCACTCACTTATTCATTTATTCATTCGTTCATGTTCATTCACTCACCTACTCACTCATTCATTCATTTATTCAATTATTCATGTTCATTCACTCACCCACTCACTCACTCACTCACTCATTCATTTATTTATTCGTTAATGTTATTCACTCACCTACTCACCTACTTACTCACTCACTCACTCACTCACTCACTCATTCAATTATTCATTTATGTTCATTCACTCACCTACTCACTCATTCATTCATTCATTCATTCATTCATTCATTCATTCATTCATTCAGCCATCCATCCATCCATCCATCTGTCCATCCATTCATTCATTCATTCATTCATCCATCCATCCATCCATCCATCCATTCATTCATTCATTCATTCACTTTTCTCTCACTTAGATGCGTCACATGTGAGAAATAGCAAATGATCTGGTGACTCATTCATTCACCAACTGATTCATCCATCCATCCGCTCATTCATTTATTCATTCATTCATTCATTCATTCATTCATTCATTCATTCATTTATTCATTCATTCATTCATTCATTCATGTTCACTCACTCATTCACTCACCTGCTCACTCACTCATTCACCATTCATTCATTTTCACTCACTTAAATGCGTCACATGTGAGAAGTAGCATATGATCTGGCAGTTCAACTATTGATCATCTTGAATGCATATAATCCAGTGCAGCTGCTATTCAAATGCTTTTATTGCGAGAACTCGTGTTGAATGTGTCTCCCTCTGGTGGCCAACAGAAGAGCACGAGGAGTCCGTCTACAACCTCTTCATATCTGAGGTGCGCAACTTCCGCATGCGTGTGGAGGGACACGAGGAGCAGCTGATCCGCAAAATCCGAACCCCGCTGGACCGAGACGACCTGCAGGAGTGTCTGCTGCGCATCACTGAGCAGGAGGTCTGCTCTTCCCCAGATTCGTTTTTTTTTTTTATGCCTAAAAAGCGTTTAAATGTTGTAAACCTGACCCTTGATGTGCAATCTAGATCCTAAAACAGAAAGTTTTGTATTATAGTAATGATCTGACCTCTCGTTCTGATGCATGCAGAAGAAGAAGGTGGAGCTGGACAGGCTGAAGGATGAGCTGGAGACTCTGAGAGAGAAGTGTGAAGTTTTCCTCCGTCAGGCGTCCGCTTCTCCATCCGTCCCCACACTGTCCTCCGAGCTCAGCGTCCTCACCCAGAGCTCCAGCCAGGTCTACTCCATGTGCTGCATCTACCTGGAGAAGTAAGGCTTTTCATATTCTTTAAAGGGCCATGAAGCCCCCTCGTTTCAGCAGGGTGTTTTCACACCTCTACTTTGGAAAAAGTCAGAAAAGTGGGCGTGTCCAGCTTTGTTTAGGGGGGAGTGTCGGGGGAAGAAAAGAGGGATGGTGTGGGAGTGTCTATTTGGGCATGCGCTGAGTTTTAGAGTCAAAACACACACACACACACACACACACACAGGGGACAAAGTGACTGTTTACATGGACATCTGTAGTCGAATTATTTTCCAAATTATTAAATGGTGGACTTTAACTGCAGTTTGGCTCTTTCATTCAGGGAATTCATTCATGTCCGTCCCGACAAACGAGATATTTGATTCGAGGAGCTGCTCTAAGCGTGTATTTTTCATGCAATGTTTGATACCGCACGGCGAATGAGAGAAAAAAAACTCCGCATTTCCCGGAAACTTAGATGCACTCGGCAGGTAGCGTCAGAAAGCCACGTGTGTTATTCCGGTCACAAAATCCTACACGAGGTTAAAGTTTGGTTGTAGTGCAAACTTGTTTACACTCGGTGCAATAGTTTTTTCGATACGAATAAAATACGAACTGAATAAACAAAGAGCACTGGTCACTCACTTACCAAATCAGACAGGACAATCACCAGCAACTAGAGCCGCGTCTGTATTAAGAGGAGACGAGCAGCGAATCCGGATCTCAGCGTCTGCAGATGAGAACAGCTCTCAGGTAAACAATGTTCCTCCTTAGACACGTAAGTTATTGTTGTCGAGCGTCGCGTACACTGTTAATCCACACGTGACTCCAGCTGCGCTCTCACAGAGAGAAAATGAAAACAAAACTTCACTGCAGCAAACTATAAAAGCAACACTTCACGCTTGTTTTGCCAACACAACGTGGCGTCTCTGTCGTCTAAACACTGTGACAGTAATGAATATTAATGAAGTTGCACAATAGAGCGCGCTGATTGGTTTGAAGCAAGCTTTACTCATGCATTAATACAGCACACTGTAAGACGTAATAAGACTCACTCTGGCACAGACGTCCAGTCTGCACGCTGGAATACACGCTATTATGTCATGACCGTGACGCAGCTTCAAAAATTAGTTTCAAACCGGAAGTACGAATTTGCTTGAAATAACGCAAAAACAACCAATTTACACTTTTTAGTGAAATATAGGCGTCCTAATAGTGTTTTTAGCAGTGTGGGACACATATACGACAGCTCAAAAAATGTGTTTTGGTGTTTCGTGACCCTTTAATTATTTTCATGTCTGATCAAAAGCTGAGCCGACTGAGCTGTTAATGTGTTGATTTTCTGGTTGACTCAGGCTGAAGACGGTGAGTCTGGTGGTGAAACACAGTCAAAGCGCTGAAGCTCTGGTCAAACTATATGAGGCCAAGCTGAGCGAGGAGGATTCAGTAAATGCCAACATCAAGTCTATCGATGGAGTCGTGAGCACTCTTAAGGTAATACACTCCCGTTATCATGGTAAACATGCATTTCTTTAATGACCTGACTGAACGTTTCTGATCCATTTTTAGCAATGGAGGTCTGAAATTGACGAGAAGCGAGAGGTTTTCCATGACCTGGAGGACGAGCTGCAGAAGGCGCGGGTGGTCAGCGAACGCATGTTTAAAACGCACAACGAGAGAGACTTTGATTTGGACTGGCACAAGGAGAAGGCAGACCAGCTGAACGAAAGATGGCAGAACATCCACTCTCAGATTGAAAACAGGTCATTATGTTGATCCTTTAGCTCCGTCTAGTGCTGTGCTGCAGGATTCAGCCTGCTTTATTTGCAGTAAAAGACAACACTTATTAGAAATGGTGGCTCAGTGGTTAGCACTGTGGTCTCACAGCAAGAAGGTCGCTGGTTCGAGTCCCGGCTGGGTCGGTTGACAATTCTGTGTGGAGTTTGCATGTTCTCCCTATGTGCATGGGTTTCCTTCGGGTGTTTCGGTTTCTCCACCCTTTATAGGTGAATTCTCTGCTGAAAAATCCAGCTTAAAACTGCCTAGGCCGGTTGGCTGGTTTTAGCTGGTCGACCAGGCTGGTTTTAGAGGGGTTTTGGCCATTTCCAGGCTGGTTTCCAGCCATTTCCAGCCTGGTCTTAGCTGGTCAGGCTGGAAAATGACCAGCTAAATCCAGCTAAAACCAGCTTGATCAGCCTGGTTTAAGCTGGACATAGCTGGTTTTGGCTGGGTTCCCAGCTTGGCTAAGCTGGTCAAGCTGGTTTTAGCTGGTCATCTCCCAGCCTGACCAGCTAAGACCAGGCTGGAAAAGGCTGGAAACCAGCCTGGAAGTGGCCAAAACCCCTTTAAAACCAGCCTGGTCGACCAGCTAAAACCAGCCAACCAGCCTAGGCTGGTTTAAGCAGTTTTTTTCAGTAGGGTTGGATAAACTAAATTGGCCGTTGTGTATATGTGTGAACGTGAGTGTGTATGGGTGTTTCCCAGTACTGGGTTGCAGCTGGAAGGGCATCGACATATGCTAAAACATATGCTGGAGAAGTTGGCGGTTCATTCTGCTGTGGCGAATCATCTCATGTCCATGATGCATGATGTACTTATTGTGTTTTAGGCTCCGAGATCTGGAAGGCATCAGCAAGTCTCTTAAGTACTACAAAGACACATACAACAGTCTGGACGACTGGAGCAAAGACATGGAGACCAAGCAGCTCAGAGCACAAGAAAATCAACCTGAGGACAGCAAAGCTCTGGCTGAGTTCCTAAACCAGCAGAAAGTACGGCCACTGATCATAGATACATTGCATTTATTTATTTAACCAGCGTCAAATCCTGACTCAAGTCTATTTCTAGGTGTTGGTGGCGGAGATTGAGCAAAAACAAAGCAAAATGGAGGAGTGCCAGAAGTATTCGGAGCAGTATGCTGTCGGAGTGAAGGTTAAGGATATATTATAGTATTTTTATGCTTTAGTAGACTCAAAAACTTTACCAGCACCTTTTAACATAGTTTTTTAGAGCAGTCACTCCAGTAGTAGCAATATTTTATAATGATTACCTTCAATGAGTTATTTTCTGGGAATGCGCACATCACAATATCCCCAAATTAGATGAATGGGTTAATAATGCATAACTACACATGTTTATAATGCTTGTTTGTCTTCTTGAAGGAATATGAACTGCAGTTAATGACTTATAGAGCCATGGTGGACTCTCAGCACAAGTCCCCTGTGAAGAGGAGGAAGATGCAGAGCTCATCTGATGTGATCCAGCAAGAGGTACAAGACTGAACGCTCACAGCATGCACCCAGGATTTTCTCCGCCTAATGTTTTTTATATAAAAATGTAATGTATGTTTGTTTCCCTCCTCAGTTTATGGACCTTCGTACACGCTACACAGCCCTGGTTACTCTCATGACACAGTATGTGAAGTTTGCTGGTGAAACACTGAAGAGAGCTGAAGAGGATGAGGTAGGGTTCATAAGTGAATGTCGTCCTTTCTTTAATGCTTTTATCTATACACAGATGAAGACAAAATTATTAGCACTCCTGTGAGATCTTACTTTTTCTGTAGTGATGTTTGACAGTGCAAGACAGCTTTCCATAATATTTCCTATTAAATTTTTTTCCCTGGAGAAGAAAAACAAACTGAAAATGTTGTAAAAACTGCTGAGGTCAATATTATTATTAATTTTTTTGAGCGACAGAGAAAACTACAGTTGTCCAGCTACTCGCCTAATTAACCTAAGCTGCCTTGGTAACTTAATTAACCTAGTTACATATTTAAATGTCACTTTAAGCTGAATACTAGTATCGTTAAATATAACCAACAGAGGCTTATTGTGAAAATGTACCCCAGGATACATTTCTGGAGAGCGCAAAATATATATCCAGAGCTACATATGGCTGCATTTTGTCTTTAAAATGTACGCTTCAGGGCGGTATAAGGCTGCCGATGGCTTTTGTTAGTTTTCACTCTACCAGCTGACCGCTTGCCTCTGTGTGGCCGGCTTTTCCGCTGTTACCAGTTTGCCCACTGGCTTGCCACGAATGTCGCCAGACTTGTGGTTGTAGAGTCTGGCGAATAACAGCTCCAAAAAACAAAAGACAAAATAAACCAATAAAGAAGAGGGTGAGAATGTGGTAAAATCTGAAAACATGGTAAAAATCAGGCGGCCTGTCAAACACAGTCAGTTTGGTTTAGTTTTTAGAAATACGTTAAACAAAAATACATATTGAAAAACTCTTCCCTGTTAAACATGACTTGTAAAATATTGGAGTTAAAATTTCCCAGGAGGGCTTTGACATGATAGGTCTTCAACTGTTGTTCATTAGCATTAGCATCCCTACTGAAAAAAACCCCAGCTCAAACCAGCATAGGCTGGATGGCTGGTTTTAGCTGGTCGACCAGCCTGGTTTTAGAGGGGTTTTGGCCACTTCCAGGCTGGTTTCCAGCCATTTCCAGCCTGGTCTTAGCTGGCCAGGCTGGGAGATGACCAGCTAAATCCAGCTTTACCAGCCTAGTCTGGCTGGGAGCCCAGCCAAAACCAGCTATGTCCAGCTTAAACCAGACTGATCAAGCTAGTTTTAGCTGGTTTTTGCTGGTCATTTTCCAGCCTGACCAGCTAAGACCAGGCTGGAAATGGCTGGAAACCAGCCTGGAAGTGGCCAAAACCCCTCTAAATCCAGCCTGGTCGACCAGCAAAAACCAGCCAACCAGCTTAGGCTGTTTAAGCTGTTTTTTCAGCAGGGATTTTAGATTATATGCTAATATTTCTTCCGTTTTTTGCAAAGTTGCAGCTTTATTACATGCAATTTGCTCCTAGTTGTTTTTCTTTTTCTTTCATCGGTGACGCATAAAACACTAACACGTTTATGACATTCTGCTGGTGCAACACAAAGTATTTCTTCCTCATACAAAATAGCACAAGTGCTATATTTTGTATCTTTGCTGGGAAAGCATGTTCTGGAAAGTATGCAGTAGTTGTAGTGGTGGTGGTTATTCAACCTTTTACTGGTAAGTGGGCAAGAACCGCCTTTTCCCCTCAGTCATAGTTATTTTTTGGGAATGTGCACATCACAATAACCCCTGTTTAGAGAATTCCTGCACTATTAACCCAAGGCGTGGGTTAATAGTGCATGCTAAAAATGTTTGTTTGTCTTCTTGAAGGAATATGAACTGCAGTTAATCACTTTTTACAACACTTTGTTATGCATAAAACGCTATCATACAGCACGCATTTTGACATTCTGCTGATGCAATACACAGTCTTTTCTCCTGATACAAAATAGCTAAATGCTATATTTTGTATCATTGCTGGTGACCTGGAAAGTTTGCAGTTGTGGCGGTGGTTATTTAACCTTTTACTGGTAAGTGGGCAAGAACCGTCTTTTCCCTTCCAAAGTGGTAGACTGGAAGATGACTGTATCTTTCATTTCAGAGGAGGAAATCATTGGAAAATGCGGAGTACCTAAGCTGGACCGAGAGCATGGAGCTGCAGAAAGCTGCGAGCGAAGAGGAGATCACCAGACTCCGGCGTCAGGTACTGGAACTGGAGGCTTCATTGTCTAACAGGCAACAGCAGCTGGAGATCCTCGGGGCAGATCTCGAGATGCAGAAAAAGTCAATCGAGGACTTGACCTTGCAGAAATCAAAGGCTGAATATGAGGCCCAGAAATATCGTATGGAACTTGAGGGTGTGATCAAAAGCAAAGGATCTACTGATCAGGAATTAAATCGTGCTCGACAACAAGTCCAGCAATCAGAAGCCAAACAGGCATCTCTAGAAGAGAGCCTTCGTAACCTGAAAAAGAGCATTGAGGAGAGTACATTAGCCCGTAAGAAGCTGGAGGATCATTTACGGCGTAAGGACAGTGATGTACAGGGTTTGGAGGAGCACAGTCGTACGCTAGAGCGGGAATTGAGGGCTAAGGAGGACACAGAAGCAGAGCTGCTCAACCAAGTGAGAATCATGGAAATGGATCTGGCCCACAAGTCAGACGTCAGAATGATACAAGGCGAATCCTTGTTGGGTTTCTCCAAAACAGGTGCGCTGTCAACATTTACAAGCAGTTCTTCAATAATCCACTCTGAATCTGAAGCAGAAGTCCTGCAAGGCAAAATGGAAGAGCTGATACTGGGTAAGAAGCGAGCTGAGAGCGAGATCAAGACTTTGAAGTCTGAATTAAACTCAGTTATTGTCCACAAAACTGTGGCTGATGAGAAAGCTCATCGTTTCAAAGAACTCTTAGACGAGGCCAACAACAGGCTGTTGAAGATTCAAGTGGAAATGGACGCAGATCGCTCCAACATGAGACAGAAATCAGAAGAGCTGAGGCAAGAAACTTCTGAACTAAAGAAGTCCGTCTATGTATATCAAGAACAAATCAAGTCTCTCCAAAGAGACAAATCAGCTCTGGAGCAAAGGCTGCTTTTCCAGAAGACCGAGGTGGATGGTCTTAAAGATCAGCTCAAGGTCAATCAAGGTAAACTCCTGCAGTGGACCTCTCTGGAGCAGGAGAGCACTCATAAGTTAAGATGCATGGAAGATGAGTTGTCTAGCAAACAGACGGAAGTAGAGCAGATGGCATTCAAAGTCAATGAACTTAATCGAAAAAATCAGCTACTGGAAAGTGATAGCCGACATCTGAAGGTAAGTATCGAGTCAGTCCAGCAAGACAAATCTCATGTTGAGCAAAAGTTTAAAACCCTGAAAGGGGAGGCAGATGTTTTGAAGGAGCAACTCCTGAGAGCGAAAGAAGAAATCAACCTGAAGACAAGAACCGAGAAGGAAGCTCAAATCAAAATTAAAAACCTTGAATTGGAGCTTCAGAAAAGCTCTTTGCAAGTGACACAGCTTACTAAGAAGGTAGAAGAACTCAAGAAGATAAACACGGACACTGAACGCTCGATTAAAAATGTGAAAGCAGAGCTTGATAGAGCGTGCATTGAGATTGGAAGTAAGGAACAGCAAATAAACATACTCAGATCCCAAGCAGAAAGTGCGAAATCTCAGGTAAAAATCATTGAAGAGGAACTCTTGAGTCAAACCCAGGTATCTCACGAGCTTCAAATCAAACTTAAAGATTGCAACGATGAAGGTAAAAAGACAACAGAGCTGCAGCAGAAGATCAAATCTCTCGCGTTGACCATCACCAGCTATGAAAAAGAAATCTCAAATCTCAAAGCAGAGCTGAGCTCCATATGCACCGAGAGGAACCTTGCCAATCAGAAAGTTCAGGAACACAAAGTCGAGATAAATAGCCTCAATTTATCTTTAAAAAAAGCCATCGGAGAGTCCCAAAGGGAGTCGTCTGAAGGTAAGAAGAACATGTCTAAGGTACGAGAACTTGAAAACGAGCTCATGAAATGTAAGCAGACGATTAGCAGGATTAGCGGAAGCTCAGAGAAAACCACAGTAAGCCTGAAACAGGACATCTCCTCCCTTCAGAGGGATAAACAAACAGCTGACCAGAAGTTGCATGTCTTAAAAAGTGATTTTGATGATCTTAGTGCTACTCTAAAAAGAACAAAAGATGAGCTCCAGCGAGTGACTGAAGAAAACAGGCTAAATCTGTCCAAAGTTAAAGAGTTTGAGGTGGAGATGCAAAGAAAGAGTTCTGTTATGCGGGAAATGAGCTCGAGTGCAGATAAATCTGTGCTAAATTTAAAACAAGAGCTGGTCACTTCTCAAAAGGGCAGGAATGTTGCGGAGGACAAAATCACAAGTTTAACTCTCCAAACGTCAGAGTTGAAGCAGAAGTTGAGGCAAACCCAAGAAGAGCTTAAACAGAAGCAAAATCAAGTGTCAGCTGCAGAGTTGAGGTCACAAAAGCTCGTCGAACAATTGGACAACTGTAAAAAGATGCTTGACGATCTTAAAGGCAAACTCGACTTGCAGAAGAAAGGCTACGAGACTCAACTACAGTTAGTGCAGGCTGAAATGGAGCAAAAGCTTTCGTTGCAGGAGTCACGCTTAAAGTTGGAGCATGAGAGGAGATCGAAGGAGCAGTCCCACAGTATGGAAACTGTGGAAAGAGACAAAAGGCTCCTGTCTCAAGAAGTGGAGAAGCTTAAAGCAATAATTGCTAATGCAACTAAAGCCAAGCAGGAGGCTGAACAAAACCTCTGTACCGTACGCACACAGCTTGATGAATCTGACCGACAGAGAGGAATCCGTGACCTTGAACTTCTCAAAGCGAAATCAAAGATTTCTGAGATGGAAACAGAAAAGATCCGGGTAAAATCCAGCATTTTTCAACTTGACAGTGTTCATAAGGACAGCTCGCATGAGATATCCAGGTTAAAGGAAACACTGACTGAGACAGAGCAGAAACTGGATATCTCGGAAAGGGAAGCAAGATCTCTAAAAGAGCAAATTGTTTCATACATCAAGGAAATGAAGTCTCTGCAGGAGACGAATCTGAAGCTTGAGGTGGCGATGAGCTCTGAGCAGAAACATCTGAAAGATCTGCAGGTCAATCATCAGTGTGCGAAAGACGAAGAACTGGCAAAGCTGAGAACTGAACTTCAGCTCACTCAGAAAATTGTGGCTTCATATGAGGAAGCGAAACTGAACCTGGAGGAAGAACTAAAGAAGATGAAAATGAGCTCTGAGGTAAGACTTCAAGTCTATTCAGTTTTGATAAACCTTTACTGGTAAAGTTGAGGTAATTTCCACCCTAGTTAAAGGAGATTTCCCTCTCGGTTCCAGTTTAAGAGTTTATTTGCTCACCCGTATTCTCTTTAGAGTTAATCAGATCTAATCATAGAGATATGTACACATAATGTTTTATATTTCAAATCACTAATATTATAAATCATTTAATTTTTGCAGATTGCAACACTTGAAAAGGAAAAAGTGCTGGAGGAACTAAGGAAAGTCACACAAAGTAATATGCACATAATCAATGAGAAAACTGTGGAATATTCTACCAAGAAAATGGACAATTCTGTTCCACTTCAAAACTCAAATGCATTTGAAATGCACACAAACCAGGTGATGGTGGGTAACAGTCAGAGCAACAATACTGAGTCCATACTCAGGAAACGCTCTTTTTCTGATAAAGGCCGGTCAGGTAAAAGCCAGATGGTTTCTTTCAGTATCAACGACTCTGAGTCCTCTATCAATCTTGCTTCTGACTCGCCTATATCAAGCCATTCGAAAGGGCTAACAATGGAATCATCTTCCAATAAAATTCAAGGTCTCAGAGGTCGGATAAGTATTAAGAAGCTGCTAAAATTGAGAATAATCACTCAGGAGATTGCACTCAAGTTGCAAACAGGTCTCATCACTATTGAGGAGATAGAATCATCCCTTGCTGAATTTCTAGGCAAACCGTCCTCAATTGCAGGAGTTTACATGGGGTCTACCAAGAAAAAGCTGTCTTTCCTAGATGCTGTTGCTGGAGGATTTCTGCCTAAAACTTATGCCGTTGAGTTTTTGGAAGCGCAAGCTGCCACGGGATGCATTATTGATCCAATAACAGGTGAAGGTTACTCCCCTTCCGATGCTTTTGAGAAAGGAATCATTACTGAGGATCTCAAGGACAAAATAAGTGATGCATACAAAGCAGTAAGTGGCTATACTCATGCCGGGAAGATTCTTTCAGTGTTTCAGGCTATGGAGCAGAGAATTCTAGACAGACATCGAGGGAAAGCGATAATGGAAACTCAGATCGCGACAGGAGGCTTGATTCACCCATTGATTGGAAGTAGGGTACCTATGGATAGTGCACTGGAACAGGGGCTCATAAATCAAGCCACCCTTCAAACTCTCTATGATCCGGTGAGCAACCCAAAGGATTTCCACCAACCAGAAACAGGACAGAAGGCATATTACAGTGAACTACTGCGAAGCTGTGTATATGATGTCGATGGTGGAGTGTATCTTCTACCATTTGGTGAGCAGAGTCTCTACACCCTCTCACCATCTAGCAAGCACAGAATATCAGTCATCAACACCTCTAATGGTGATAAAATGTCAGCCTATGAAGCCTATAAGGCTGGTATTGTTGACAAGAGAACCTACCTGTTTCTTTCACACCAAGAGAGCGAATGGCAGGAGATTACAATCATGGACTCGAGTAGGAATCTTCTACACATCCTAAGCGACCCTAAGACCGGACGGCAGATTTGCATCGAAAAAGCTCTCAGTCTGAAAACTCTCCAAATGGAGGAGCTGGATAGCTATCGCAGTGGTCATCTCAGTGCATCCGAGCTTGCTGATGTTTTGATTTCCAGAAGAGTTGTCTATAAGCTTCCCAATAGTCCTATTGCAGGACTTTGGGATGTTTCTTTAAAGAAGCGACTCCCGGTTTTCAAAGGACACCAGCTGAACCTTGTGGACCGACTCTCTGCAGTGAGGATGCTAGAAGCTCAGGCATGCACCGGAGGAATATGTGATCCAGCTTCTGGAGAAAGAGTTCAGATTTCACAAGCACAGCATCGAGGACTTTTAGACGAGAGTTTTGCCAGACAGATCCAACAATGTGAGCAAGCCTACGATGGGATCACTCACCCTCTGAATGGAAAGACCTTGAATGTGGCTCAAGCCATGCAGGAGAACCTCTTCCCGAAAGATGTTGGGTTGAGATGTCTTGAGTTTCAGTTGGCAACCGGTGGGATCATAAACCCAGAAACTAAAGAGAGAGTCTCGCTGGAGGATGCCTTGCAGAACTGCTTGATTGACAAAACCACCGCTGCACATCTTCAACATGACAATTCCCATTCAAAATGCATCACCTGCCCTAAAACCAAGCGGAAAATCTCTTTCAAGGAAGCTCTAGACAAGAGCGTATTTGACAGCCACACTGGGTTTGTCCTTCTTGAAGTAACAAAGCCTCATAGTACTGCCAATACTTCAGCTTTCCAATACTTCTATACTTACAGACACTTCTGATCAGATCTAAAGTCAGACAGTTTTGCTGAATGTTTTATAAATAGCAAAGAAATACTTATCGTGTATATTTGCCACCAGGAGAATAGTAGTATATATATATATATATATATATATATATATATATATATATATATATATATATATATATATATATATATATATATATATATATATATAAATATATATATATATATATATGCTTAAGACATAATGGTGAAAGTGGGAGTCTTTAAAATATAGTATTTGTTTCCTACTGTGACATATCGTTTAGAAGTGTCTCATATATCTGCCATCCATTTTCCCCCCTATTTCGGTGGCATTTTTAATTCATCGCCAAGCCTACCTCGCCAAAAATGGGAGCTCTTTCCAGACTCGCTCATTTCCAAATGTATATTGTCTACAAATACAGAGGCTGTTGCGTTAATAATGAATGTTTTACAGTATTTTGCTTTCTAATCCACACTACATTTTCTTCCCCCAAATATTTTAGAGGTCTGTTGAGGATGAGAAGAAAGAGCATGGCGATAAGGTTAACAAGTTATTGAATTGGATGTCCAGTATGAAAACAAATCTGAGCAAAGACGGAAAGGCTCAAAGTGATGGAAAAGCCAGCACTGAGAGCACTAGTAAAGCGCAGGTAAACAAGACAAACTGTTTGATGGTTATTTGAATGTCTTTCTGTACACCTATATAAAGGCAAAGAGCAGTAACTACACATTTGGTCAAAATATTCAAGTGGTGCTCGCTGCAGAGCCATTTGAGGAGAGGTGAGCTCCAGAGAGGGGGAGCTTAAGCTTGAGCTCCACCTTTTTTGCACTTCTTCTACGAGTGATGTCACTGGGGGTAGGGTTAGAGGTGGGGTTGGTGTACGCATTAAAACAGCTTACAGGAGGAGGAGCGACAGCTCATGCTCCCCCTCTCTGGAACTCACCTCTCCTCAAATGGCTCTGCAGCGAGCACCCTCTCAAAATATTTGGCTTATAATGGATATATTTGGTTACAAGTTTGGTGAAAGTTTGTCTAAAATGGGCTTTGTGAGGAGAACATACAATCCTGTTTCAGAGAAAGTGTTCAGTTTTGGTGTTTGTGTACTGACTGCACTTTGCATTTGTAGAGAAGTACAGCTTTTATAACGTCATCATCCTGCCAACATAGTGAACATTTTAGGGAGGCAACTTTTTTGCTAAGCAAATGTCAAAGACAATAAAACAACTACATTTTCTTATGTTGTTATTTTTTTAAATAAAAAAATGGAATAAAGATTATTTCATGCATATCTCTCCTTCATATGTTTGTGTCGTTCGCACATATCGTTCACATATATCCCTCAAAATGTCTTTCATCTATTTTGTCATATCACATTTCTTTTTTTTCCCTGTTACAAAAAGCACAACAATGATAGTCCAAATTGTATTCACAAGCACAGAAGTGTTACATTCACAACATGCAAACAGAATGTACAGTGTGATAAACTGTACACATTACAGAGGTATTTACATGTAAAGTACGCTGGTGGTTATAGATTAGTGACATATCTCATATGTTATCTCTACACTTCATCAAACACAATCTTACACCCAACTTGGTGGTCAATGTACTGTTCCTAAGCAGAGAACAGTTTATCTAACAAATAAATCAAAACCCCAAATTAAAATGTTGTTAGATTAGAAATGTGTCTTTATTTAGCTTCAGCAAGCAATAGCAATACTATAGATTTTTATAAACATGGCAAAATAATACAGCAGAATCCAAAAATCTGAGACTGTTTATGGAAATTTGTGTATTTTGCTCATTCTCATTATATAGATCACAGTATAATTCTAATAATATGAGTGAAACATGGCAAAATATCTTCAAAAATTTACAGTATAATCCAAAAATCTGAGACTGTTTATGGAAATTCTTATATTTTGCTCGTTCACATCATATAAATCACAGTTTTAATATAATAATGTGTGTGAACCATGGCAAAATAACTACAAAATTTTTTACGTTGTTTATAAAAATGTGTATATTTTGCTCATTCTCATCATATAAATCACAGCATTATTATAAAAATATGCGTGAAACGTGGCAAAATATCTTCAAAAATGAAGTAGAATCCAAAAATTTGAGAGTTTATAGAAAAGCTTATATTTAGCTTATTCTCATTAAATAAACTACATTATTATTATAATAATATAAGTGTAACATGGCAAAATATCCTCCGAAAATATACAGTAGAGTCCAAAAATCTGAGAAATTCTTATATTTTGCTCTTCGCATTATATTAACCGCAGTGTTATTATAATAATATGAGTGAAACATGACAAAATATCTTCATAAATACAATAGAATCCCCAAATTTGAGACTGTTTATGGAAATTTTTCTATTTTACTCATGCTCATTATATAAATCACATTATTATTGTAATAATATGAGTGAAACATAGCAAAATAGTGCAAACATTTGAGATCATTTATGGAAAAACTTACTCTTTCTTATTATAAATCACATTATTATTGTTGTAAGTAAGTGAAATGTGAAAAGCAAAACAAAATGGTGAACTGGAGGTGTTATATGCCCTGTTTCCACCTGGTATTAGAAAACGGAGACACATTTACTGTACAGTAGGCGACAGGTAGCGCAAATTAGGCTTCAGCTTTTGTTTTTAGATATACAAAGTTTAACTATATTTTAGTCCATATGATTAATGTAAGTGGAGATGACTTGAATAGTTAAGTTGATTCAACTAAATAATTTAAAGCGGCAATATTCTTTGCGGTGTTAGAAATACTCTATCATCCCTAACCCTACAGCAGTTCAAAGAAATGGATGAAATGGAGTCATATTATCATTATATTATATTATTTATTTTCTTTTCGGCCTAGTCCCTTTTATTAATCTGTGGTCGCCACAGCGGAATGAACCACCAACCTATCCAGCATATGTTTTACACAGCGGATGCCCTTCCAGCTGCAACCCATCACTGGAAAGCATTCATACACACTCATACACACTCATACACTACGCACAATTTAGCCTACCCAATTCACCTGTACCGCATGTCTTTGGACTGTGTTGGGAAACCGGAGCACCCGGAGGAAACCCATGTGAACATGGGGAGAACAATCAAACTCCACACAGAAATGCCAACTGATCCAACCGAGGCTTGAACCAAGGACGTGCAACCCACTGCAACACTGTGCAGCCCATATTATATTATATTATATTATATTATATTATATTATATTATATTATATTATATTATATTATATTATATTATATTATATTATATTATTATTATATTATATTATATTATTATTATATTATATTATATTATTATATTATATTATATTATATTATTATTATATTAAATTATATTATATTATCATATTATTATTATATTATATTATTATTATATTATATTATATTATATTATATTATATTATATTATATTATATTATATTATATTATATTATATTATTATATTATATTATTATTATATTATATTATTATTATTATATTGTATTATATTATTATTATATTATATTATATTATTATTATATTATATTATTATATTATATTATATTATATTATATTATATTATTATATTATTATTATATTATATTATTATTATTATATTGTATTATATTATTATTATATTATATTATTATTATATTATATTATTATATTATATTATATTATATTATATTATATTATATTATATTATATTATATTATATTATATTATATTATATTATATTTGTACTGTTTTCATTTAGATTTGGATGCCAGGTTTTAATCGTGGTCTCTTATGGAGCCTATTGTATATAAAAATCAAACATACTGTACATATCTGTTTTATATCTCAGCATGCATGTTTGTGTGTGTGTGTGTGTTTGTGTGTGTGTGTGTTCCTAATAATCAGAACATAGACATCTCGGCTAAAACAAGGCTAAGTTTGGGCTTTCGTTACAAATATATTAGTTATCTAACAATAGTCCAAAAATAAACTAGTCGTCATAGACAGGAGTGAATGACTACACATGTAAGGTCTGTCTAATCTGATGACTGCTCTGCTTTTGGATTATTGTTAGACGTCTGTTAGATTTTTGCTGAAAGGCAAAGTTTAGTTTGTCATGTCCAAGACATGTTTGGATGTCTATTAGATATATTGTTATATTCCTTCAAATGCAATATAATTCAGAAGCTGAAAACAAGGAAATTATTTACCTGTCCGAGCACAATGAAAGGTTCAGATCAAGAAAACTGTGAAACAATAATTAGAAAAAATGATGGCCTTTAGCAAAGTCGGAGACCTCAAATCAGGGCTGCGCAAACTCTGTCCTGGAGGTCCGGTGTCCTGCAAAATTTAGTTCCAACCTCAATTAGACACTCCTGGGTAAGCTAATCAAGCTCTTCTAGAAACATTTATTATATTATTATACTATTATTAATATTTACTAAGCCCATATTCTGCATGATCTCATTCTTTTAACACCCAAACCCAACTACCAGCATCGATGGTCAACCTCCCCCACCCCGACCCTCATCACTTCCCCTCATCAGTTTGGCCAAAGAAAAAAATGGTTGTGCCCAACTGAGACTAGTTTCTTTCAAGGTTTTGTTTCCCTTCACTTTGGTCAACTGCTGAAGTCTGTTCCTCCACTGTCGCCACTGGCTTGCTTGGTTTGAGACTTGTGGAGCTTCGCATCGATGAATTTGCTCTTCAGTGTTTGCTTTCTCAGCAGTGAAAATTAAACCACACTGAACTGAGCTAAACTGAAGTTCAACTCTAAAATATGGACTTTACTAGGATTTCTATGTTAAGCGGCTTTGACACAATCTACATCGTAAAAGCGCTATATATACCCCCCCGTTTATTTAGCGATCGCAACCAACCAACCCCCTCTTAACTTACTGATCGCCACAACATAGATAGCCTGAGGTATAATATCTTTCCTGGCTGAATATTACTGTTCCTGTCAACCTTAATCACAATTAATAAGCAGCAATTTAGGAGTTTATTGAGCATTTAGTCATAGTTAATTGTTTATTAATGGCAAGAATTGTACCTTGAAGTAAAGTGTGACCTCATGTTTGATTATAGATGTCTATGGAAGAGATGGTGACAAAGAAGGAACAAATTGGAGAAGCTTTGCGAACTACACAGCTGATGCTAACCAAACACAGCGATAAGTAAGATATCATGTCAACCGAAGCAGAACATCCCTACTAAAAAAACAGCTTGAACCAGCCTAGGCTGGTTGGCTGGTTTTAGCTGGTCGACCAGGCTGACCAGGCTGACCAGCTAAAACCAGCTTGACCAGCCTAGCCAGGCTGGGAGCCCAGCCAAAACCAGCTATATCTAACTTAAACCAGGCTGGTCAAGCTGGTTTTAGCTGGATTTTGCTGGTCAGTTTCCAGCCTGACCAGCTAGGACCAGGCTGGAAATGGCTGGAAACCAGCCTGGAAATGACCAAAACCCCTCTAAAACCAGCCTGGTCAACCAGCTAAAACTAGATTACCAGCCTAGGCTGGTTTAAGCTGGATGTTTCTGCAGGGATTTCACTCGCACTTTCTGATAGATGTCTAACACGTGTGTTGTTTTACTTAATTTCTAATTTTTTTTAAGCTTCATGTACTAATTGTTTTTATATTAAATTTATTTCGCCAGAATGACAGAAGAAGAAAAGAAAGAGGCGAAGGAGCAGCTAGCATCTCTCCATCAGGCCTACAGTGAGATTTCTCAGCAGTGTGCAGATGTGACGTCCTCAGCAGATCAGGTAAGATATGACCAACTTCCCGCCAAATTGTGGTTGTATAAAGTATGGTGGTCCATTTTAGCAGCGTGTAAACTCTCTCTTCAACTGCATGACTAACCTTTGTTTTGACAGCTTGAAAAAAGGTAGCATGGTAAGCCACTCTAACTCTTTAACGCCACCACTGTGAAGGTGAAGAAAGACACTTTGTTTGTGCGTGTAAAAGAGTCACGGTGAACTGAGTATGCTGTAAACACCTTGCATGTCTCACTCTTCATTCACAGCAATCCCAATGGACTTTTCTTTTCCTCGTCTACATGGGGTTTACAGCACTGTACATACAGTAATAACATTATTCTCTCTTTGTGTGTGTGTGTGTGTTTTCTCTAACCTGCAATATACCAAGAGTTCTATTCACAGATGCATGTAAGCTTTTATTGCGTAGCATTTCCCTTGCTGAGTGTTGCACATGACTTAGTACAATCCATAGACTGACGGGTGAGTATGTTTGCGTAACCAATACTGTAATCTAAATATCTAGCCATTGCGCTTGAATGCACCTTTAGTAACATCTGGTTTCCTTCATCTATTTCCAGGCTCTGAAAGTCATCCAGGGGATTCTGGATGTTGAAAGTGGAGCGGTCATGTCAGTGTGTTGCTCTGTGAATCATGGGATTATTGACCAGATCACAGGACTCAGCCTTTTAGAGGCTCAGCTAATAACCTCTGGACTCATCTGGCCTGAACGGCAGTTGTGTATGGATTTAGAGGACGCATTCAAGAGCCAACTTGTGGATGATGCGATGTTCAGGCAACTTCAGGATTTGAATGACGCAAAAAAATGTGTTCAGGACCCTCGGTTTGCTTCAGAACCCTTACCTTTCATAGCAGCCCTGGAAAGTGGATCTATATCTGAGCGAACAGCTATAAAGATCATTGAAGTCTTGGTAGCGACTGGAGGGTTGAGATTGGCTGGTGATATCCTACATCTGGAGAGAGCTTTTCAGCTCGGCCTGATACCTCACTCGCTCTTTATCCAGATATTGGAGATGAAGGACGCTTGGAAGAACTTGATTGACCCTAATAGTGGAGAAAAAGTCACACTTAGTCAGCTCGTGCAGAGAAGCGAGATGCATGAGCCGACGAGACTTTGCTTGCTTCCAGTGAAACGTAGAAAAGTCGGAAATATATCCCTCACATCTGGAAAGGAGATTAATATTATACAAGCCATGCATGAAGGTGTTATTGATAGAGACACCATGTCTCGGTTGCTGAGCGCTCAGTTGTTTGCAGGAGGCATTGTTGATCCTAGAAATGGCCATATGCTTACTGTTGAGGAGGCTTTATCTGAGGGTCTGATTGATCAGGACACTGCTAGCGAAATACTAAGCCACCAGGCCCAAAATGGTGGCATTGTTAATCCTCACAATAAGGCTAGACTTACAGTGGATGAGGCTGTCCAGTGTGACTTAATAAGCTCCAGTAGTGCATTGCTAGTTTTGGAAAGACAGAAAGCCTTCATGGGTCTTCTGTGGCCTAACGTTGGTGAAATCCTCTCTTTTTCCACCTCCCTTCAGCAAAATATAATCACAGACAAACTGGCGTCTGACCTTTTCCTCAACCGGCAGAAGATAACTGGCTTGTACATACCTGAAACCTCTGAGGTTGTTGACGTAGACTTTGCATCGGAGAAACACTTGATCGAGACATTTACAAAAGAGCTATTGAAGACAATAGAGATCCCAGATGTGATCCCTGATGTAGATGAACTGAGTAACAGGTTTTCATCATGGCTAGTAATGCAGGAGCTACAAATCAAAGGGTCTTGTACATCTGGTGGAAAAATAAGTGAGGAACATGGCACTAATGCACCATCTCCTTCCGAGGCAAAACAATTATTTGCTTCTTACCTCATGATGAACAGTTATATGGATCCAGAGTCAGGTCAAAGGCTGCTAATTTTTGATTTGCAGCTTAACAAAATGGCTGAGATACTCTTTGAATGTTTACAATCAGAAAGCTCAGATGAGATAAGTATGGATGATATTTCAGAAGAATCTCCACTTAGCATTGTGGACACTGACAATGACTGCCTGGAAGCCAAGTATTGTGCTTTGGGAGAATTGCAAATATGTGAACCATTGGAAAGCAGAACGGAAGAGTGCGAAGCAATGGATGCCAACGTACGACAACATTACCTTGCTTTAAACACCCTACCAACAGATCAAAAATGTGGTATTTCCCTAGGTAGTAATGATCATGTGACTGTAAGTGAAGCTGATGAACTGCAAAAGGATTCTGCATGTTCAATCATAGATGAATACCAAGCAGACACAAATGTACCCCTGTCAAAGGCAATGCACACAGTGAACCCTGAATGTAAAGATGTCATTCAAGACCAAGAATCCTCATCAATATTTCCTTCTGAGGCAATTAGCTATACAGAAATGCCTTCTGAATTCACCTTTACGGAGGTTGTGTGGGATGACAAACTTGAGAGAGATTATGCCATTCATCTTTTAAAGGCACAAGTAGAGGAAGGCGGGATTTTAGATGTCACCTCTGGAAAACGGTACGACCTTGAGGCCGCCCTTGGTAAGGGACTTATTGATGAAGAGACTGTCTTAGAAGTACTTGCATTACGGCTTAATGAGGACGGTTTTAAAGATAAAGAAAGTGCTGCATTGTCAGTTCTAAACACTTCCGCTAATAAAGGATGGATCTCAAATAAGGTAGCACTACAGATCATGGTAAAGCAGAACCTTCTGGGTGGTTTCTATGATGCAGCGGTTGGAAAAACCGTTAGCATTTGTGAAGCTTTGGAGACGGGTCTGATTACTGATGATATTAGCAGAAGTGTTCTTTGTTCAGAGCCAATCACGAAAGCCATTATCGATCCAGAGAAAAAGTGCATACTCAGTGTAAATGATGCCAGCCGGTTGGGAATGTTGGACGATGAAGAGGCTGAGCGGTTGCTGCATTCACAGCAGGATGAAATTGTAGACACTGCAGTGTTTCACCCATCAGAAACAGTTTTAATAAGCACAACATCAGATGAAGCCACACAGGTGTCTACTGACACTAAAGCTGTAAGCAGTAGTCAGGATCTTCATTTACCCTCCGTTTGTGGCATTCCCTTTAAAGCTACCTCTTCAAAAGACTATTCATTTGCTAAAGTTTCCAAGATAGACAAAGAATCAGATGAAGCCCTACACATATCTACTAACCCAGAAGGTGTGAGCTGTCATCAGGAACTCTCTTTAACCGTAATTTCTGACATTCAACCTCAAGCTATTTCCACAAAAGACAATGTGTTTGATAAAGTTTCCAAGACAAGCCAGGGATCAGATAAAGCCATGCAGGTCTCTAGTGACGTGGGAAGTCTGAGCTCTAGTTCGGAGCTGCCATTAACCATAATTTCTGACATTCAACCTAAAGCAATTTCAACACAAGCCAATGTGTTTGATGACGTTTCTAAGACAAGGCAGGGATCAGATGAAGCCATTGAGGTATCTACCGACACAGAAGCAGTAAGAGGTAGTCAGGATCTTTATTTACCATCCATTTGTGACATTCAACCTGAAGCTATTTCTACAAAAGATAAAATGTCACATGATGTTTCTAGGACAAGACAGGGATCCGATGAACCCATGCAGATATCTGCTGACATAGCAAGTAAGAACAGTAATCAGGAACCCCCTTTACCTATCATTTCTGACAATATGTTAAATATTGTTTCTGAGGCAAGTCAGGCATCAGATGATATTAAGCATGCATCTACCGAAAAAGCAAGTGTAAGCAGTAGTTTGGAGCTCTATTTACAGTCCAATTCTGACATTCACTCTAAAACTTCTTCTACAAATATGTTTGATAACGTTTCTGAGATGAGCCGAGTATCGGATGAACCCATGAAGATATCTACTGGCATAGCAAGTTTGAGCAGTAGTCAGGAACCCTCTTTACCCATCATTTGTGACTTTCAACCTAAAGGTATTTCGACAAACAGTGTGATGGATAATGTTTCTAAGACTAATGGAATGGTGGATGATTGTGATGTAAAGTGTGCTAGTTCTCCATCTTATGTTAGGCAGGTGACATATTTCGGGACCTCAGCGAGTCAAGTTGTAAGCCCTGTACAGAGTGATTCTGGGATATCCTGTTCCTCACAAAGTGACATCTGTTCAGATGAAAGAAAATCAGAGAGTGTACTTAATCCTGGACAGGAATTCAAAGAGTCTGAAATAACACATGTGAATTTAGACAAAGGATCCTCTGGGAACTCAAGTACTTTGCTACCATTGGTAGAAGATGTTGCACAAGTTAGTTCACTCACCGAACCACAGTCAGACTTGTCTTTGTGTGGTGCAAATGCTCAGCCACCAATTGAGACAACAGAGGTCAGTTTAAGTGCCGACGGTCATCCTACATTTGTTCAAAATTTGCTGAATGATAAAAAGTATATGTCATCTCAGACCAATGCATTGTGTACTGCTAAATACCCAAGTCATATAAGAAAGAACCTAGATGTCAAACATTGCAATGAAGATCCAAGTGTGGATGACCCAAGTACAGAGAATACAGTTAAAGAGTTGTCTGACATACAAGGAATGTTCAGAAATTCCTCTGAATTGCAACCAGGCCACGATAGTCCAAGTCCTTCTGTAAGTGTTATGCTTGACAAGAAAAATGAACAAACTGCAGGCATATTCACACAGTCTCAAGGTGGAGATACAGTAGTTAATGAAGTTGCTCACCAGGGTGACCTTGATTTACCTCATATATCAAAGGCCACAGATGCATGTTCTCCAAAATCAATGGGAGGAAGTGTTTTAAGATCTACCTTAAATGAGTTAAGCCTAATGAAGTTGGATGTTGGAAGTGTGGATGATACTCAAAAACAAAAAGTGGAGTTTGGAATAATGAATGTATATTTCAACAAAGGGATATCTGAGAGCTTAAGTACTTCACTACCAATGGTAGAAGATGTTGCACAAGTTAGTTCACTCACAGAATCACAGTCAACCTCATGTGGTGCAAATGCCCAGTCACCAATCAGGATGGGAACAGAGGTCAGTTTAAGGACTGATGGTCATCCCACATCAGCTCAAAATTTGCTAAATGGTAAAGAGTATATGTCATCTGAAACAAATGCATTGCATACATATAAATGCCCTAGTGGTATAAGTGAGAACCCAGATTTCAAGCCTTGGAATGAAGATCCAAATGTGGATGATCCAAGTATACAAAATACAGTTAAACAGTTGGCTAAGTGTGAGGGCATACAAGGAATGTTCAGAAATCAAATGCCAAATGCCAAAGATGAATTTTCTCCAAAATCATTGGGAAGAAGAGATTCGAGATCTATCTTAAATGAGTTAATCCAAGTGAAGATGGATGGAGCAAGTGCTGATGATACTCAAAAACAAAAAGTGGAGTCAGAATCACAGTCAGCCTCCTTATGTGGTGCAAATGCCCAGTCACCAATTGAGATGGCAACAGAGGTCAGTTTAAGTACTGAAGGTCATCCCATATTAGCTCAAGATTTGCTGAATGAAAGTTCGAAAGAGTATATGTCATCTCAGACCAATGCATTGTGTACAGCTAAAATAAACGAGAACCTAGGTCTCAAGCATTGCAATGAAGATCCAAGTGTGGATGACCCAAGTACAAAGAATACAGTTAAAGATTTGGCTAAGTGTGAGGACATGCAAGGAATGTTGAGAAATTCCTATGAATTGCAATCAGGCCACCAAAGTCCAAGTCCTTCTGTGAGTGTCATGCTTGACCAGAATAGTGAACAAACTGCGGGCATATTCACACAGTCTCAAGGTGGAGATACAGTTGTTAATGAAGTTGCTCACCCGGAAGACCTGCCTTTACCTCATGTATCAAATGCCAAAGATGAATGTTCTACAAAAACAATGGGAGGAAGTGATTCAAGGTCTTACTTAAATGAGTTAAGCCAAATGAAGATGGACGAAGCAAGTGTGGATGACACTCAAAATCAAAAAGTAGAGTCCGGATTAACAAATGTATATTTCAACAAGGGATCCTCTGAGAGCTCAAGGACTTCACTACCAATGGTAGAAGATGTTGCACAAGTTAATACACTCATAGAACCACAGTCAGCAAGCTTATGTGGTGCAAATGCCCAGTCACCAATCAAGATTTCAACAAAGATCAGTTTAAATTCTGAAGGTCATCCCACATTAGCTCAAGGTTTGCTGACTGAAAGTCTGAAAGAGTATATGCCATCTCTAACCAATGCATTGCATACAGCTAAATACCCTTATCATATAAGTGAGAACCCAGATGTTAACCATGATAATGAAGATCCAAGTGTGGAGGCACAATGTACTGAGGTTACAGTTAACGAGTTGGCTAAGTGTGAGGACATGTTCAGAACTTTACCAATGACAAAACCTGAGCCCACAGCTGTCTGTACTGAAAGTACTGGTGACTGTTATCTGGAAAAGAATTGTGGCATTGAAAACTCTATTGATTGCAAAATATCCATGGACATGCTTCAACCTGATTTGAATACTACATTAGATGAGTTGACAAGACCAGTCGAATCAGACTATACAAGTGACAGTGGCAAATATTTAAAAGTAGAAACCGTTGCAGAAGCTCTGAAGTCAACCTCAGGTCATTGTTCAGAGGAGAAGTTCGCAGAATCCAATCAATTGCAAACAGTCCCTCAAATTCTGAGTCCTTCTGTGGGTGTTGTGCTTGACCAGAAATGTGAAAATCAAACTGCAGACATCTTTAAACAGTCTCAAGGTGGAGATACAATTTTTGATGAAGACGCTCACCAGGATGGCCTTCAATTACCTCAAATGCCAAATGCCAAAGATGAATGTTCTCCAAAATCAAATGAAAGCCATGATTTAAGGTCCTACTTAAATGAGTTAATCCAAATGAAGATGGATGGAGCAAGTTTAGATGAGACTCGAATGCAAAAAAGCCAAGCCATCGATAACATCATTAAAATCATTCAGCACCACTCTGGATCCTTTTCAGCCAATCGTGCTGATTCAAATGAGACAAGCAGAGATCCAGATATCCTCCTGGATTTGAAAAAGCATGAAGGGACAACAGAAGTTCAAACTTGTCCATCTGATGAAAGTAAAGATGAACCAAAGCAACAGGCTGATCTACAGGATATTATTCAGAAGATCTCAAGCAGACGTTTAGAAATCCCTGAGAAAGGAGATGGAGAGCTAAACAGTCTTTTTGGAAGCGCTACCCTGAATGATGAAAACTTGGAAGCTAAAGGTATTGCTGATATTGCTGCAGATGATGTCTTCCAGCCAACTGACTCCAACTACCAGGTCATCTCTGTAGGAGAAGATCCAATCATAAAGCAGGCAGATGGAGTCAAAACGAGAGTGAGTATTGCTACTGCTCAAAATCACAAGTTTAACGCAAGTTTTTTTGCCGACCACCCCGAACACCCCTCGGACATTCTAATGTAGTTACTAAATATTTGAAAGGGGAAACCTCAAATTCTTATAAACTGTTTTCAAAGCATATGGTTAAATTTCATAGTCAGATGGGAAAGACTGTAACTCGCATTCCTTTTATATGGATTACAAAACCAGAGAACATTTGTTTTCAAGTGTAATAAGTTCATTTAAAAGTAGAGAAATCAAGCTTTATGGAGAGATACCTGCTGTTTGCCATCCCCAAAGGGTTCATAACATGGAAGCTGCAGAAACTGTCTTGAAAACATGTGTCTGAACTGAGTCCCTCCCCCAGAGAATTGTCTCTAGCAATCACTGATTGGCTCCTTTACTTGGAAATGGGGCTTTCTTGGCAAGTGTGGCCATATTAATCGTTACATTTTTCCCCATTAAGAACTATACGAGAGACATGTCTTTGTATTCTATAGTCTTTAGTTAGATGCTGATTTGCAAACCATTATCAACTCTGCTACCCCCAGTTGCATGTTGTGGATCTTTGGATAAAGGTGTAAAGTATATTGTGGTTTTTCTGCAGAGATATTCCACCCAGAATTACTTGGAATGTGTTGGGAAACTTCAGGATCATTTCGATACTCTAGAAGACATAAGAAGTGACTTGCTGACCAAGGGTCCAATAGCAGAAGACATTGAAGGATTGCATTGTCAGTTAGAGGAAATTCAGGTTTGTCATAACAAAGCCCATCTTCATTTACTAACCCCCCTCCCCTCCCCCGACCTATATTCAAGACACCTATGCTATTTGTGCAAGTTTGACCAGTGCTTTCTCTCTGCATGGTTATCTGTCTCTTATTCCTGTCATTCTTCTATACAATTTCTCTTTTTTATTCCCCAACTACTTCCACACACTGTGTTTCTAGTCTCTGGAAGCACAGATTGCTGCCCTCCCTGCCATGCTAACTGCAGATTTGATCATAGCAGAGCAGCTTCTGAATTCTGCTGATGATCTTACTCCCACACAAATCCACCAAGATCTGGCTGCGGTCTTTGTAGATTTACAGAATACTTTCACAGATGTTTGCCACTTATCAGCTGAGCGAAGTAATGCTATTCTACTAGCCATTGACAAAGTGAAGGTCAGTGAAGACTTACTAATGCTAGCAGAGACTATTGCTAATTATTGTACCTCACACATGTTCATTTATGGGTTACAGATCCAACTGGAAACTTCATATCAGGATTTGCTCAGCTCTCTTGAGAAGGTCTCAGCTTGTATTCGAGGTAGTTCTGAGATGATGTCTGAGCTTGATTTCATGGATGCTGATGACAGAGGACAGATTAAGAACAAGATTCAGCGAAATAAGGTAAGGTGTGTTACGTCACTGGAAAATATTGATGCTGTTGTCGTGAATACGAGGGATGTATCTGAAATCTGTACCAACTATTGAGTGCACTATTTGAGGGAGCAGTCATTTGTAGTGTTGTTTGAAATCATAGTAGACATGGTCTTAATCAATTACACGATGTGCTTCAATAACAAATGCACAACCCATGTATACTCAATGAGAGAGTTTCAGAGTTTGTGCTCCGAAATAATTTCTGTGTCTGACCACAAGATGATATCCACAGTGCAATGCAATGTTTTAAAATAAATAATTATTTAATTGTTTCATTAAATAGACCTTTTGCTAAGTCTTAAGTAACTATCACAGAATCTGACCAAAAAGTGTAAGATCTAATCCATCTTATGTTGCGATGGCACCAGATGTGGATGAAGCATGAAATGTGTGGGCCACCTCCCCGCAAGGGTTATGGATGGGGGCGCCAGGTGAAGAGCATGGGGGGATGTTGGGGGGCGCTGGCTGTGTCTAAATGTGGAGGGTGGCAGTGGCGAAAAGTTCCTAAAAAGCAGAGGTGGGGGTGATGAGTGGTGGAGGGGATCCCGAACTGAAGAGCAGGGTGGTGGAGGCAATTCCGAACTGAAGAGCAGGGGGGTGGAGGCAATTCCGAACTGAAGAGCAGGGTGGTGGAGGCAATTCCGAACTGAAGAGCAGGGGGGTGGTGGAGGCGATCCCGAACTAAAGAGCAGGGTGGTGGAGGGCGATTCCGAACTGAAGAGCAGGGGGTGGAGGCGATCCCGAACTGAAGAGCAGGGTGGTGGTGGAGAAGATCTCAAACTAAAGAGCAGGGGGGTGGTGGAGGCGATCCCGAACTGAAGAGCAGGGGGGTGGTGGAGGCGATCCCGAACTAAAGAGCAGGGTGGTGGAGGGAGATTCCGAACTGAAGAGCAGGGGGTGGAGGCGATCCCGAACTGAAGAGCAGGGTGGTGGAGGCAATTCCAAACTGAAGAGCAGGGGGGTGGTGGAGGTGATCTCGAACTAAAGAGCAGGGGGGTGGTGGAGGCGATCTCAACCTAAAGAGCAGGGGGGTGGTGGAGGCGATCTCAACCTAAAGAGCAGGGGGGTGGTGAAGGCGATCCCGAACTGAAAAGCAGGGTGGTGGAGGCGATTCCAAACTGAAGAGCAGGGGGGGGGGGGTGGGGTGCGGAGGCGATCTCGAACTAAAGAGCAAGGGGGTGGTGGAGGCGATCTCGAACTAAAGAGCAGGGGGGTGGTGGAGGCAATCCTGAACTGAAGAGCAGGGGGGTGGTGGAGGCGATCCCGAACTAAAGAGCAGGGGGGTGGTGGAGGCAAACCTGAACTGAAGAGCATTGTGGTGGAGGCGATTCTAAACTGAAAGGCAGGGGGGGCGGTGGGGCCTTCTCCGCTTGCCCTGCGGGACCGCATGTTAAGTCAATGCAAAGATACGAAAAGACCTCCCGTGGCATGATACGTGCTAATGAGGCAGCGTGAATGACGCGATTCACCAAAATGAGTTGAGCATTTTGCACGTTTGACACACTCAACACGAGTTTTGTATCGATTGAGTTGGAAAACCTGAACTTCAGCAGACATTAGTGCCGCGTTGACCAATCATGAGCTTGCTCTTGTAGGGAACTGATTATGACGTAGTGCCTGTTGTTGGTGTCTCGCGGGGAAATCCTCTTGTCGACACCAGACAACAGCTCATCAAACTGGGCTCGGCTCAGTCAGAAACACAGCTGAAAGCCTCCATCATCCAGGTATAGTTTCTGGAGGAGTTGGTGAACTCAGAGCTGGTGCATCTCTGAAAGGATCTAGTGGACTTAGACACGGCACCAAATGAATATATACGTTATTTTTCAGGCTTCCTAAAGCACATAAACACAGCCAATCTCTCAATAAATCCATGTTAGCCATTTAACAGCATCTCAGAGCTCCAATTAGCATCGTTTTTACTAGTGCAGGAAATAGTGAATAAGGGCACAGGGTGTGATTTCAAACACAACCAATGCTTTTTATTTACTGTGACAGAATATTGTGTTGTTTACCTTAAAGTGTGTTCTTTATTTTATCCTGATTCAGGACATTGAGAAGGACTTATCAGGAACCCGGCCGCTCCTGGATGCCACTGCTTTTGATATCCAAAGCTTCATTTCTGAGCACGCTCAGTTCCTGAGTCCTGCTCATAACAGAGACCTTCTCAGGACTCTCAGCAGCACACAGAGATCTTTCAAGGAGCTTTTGGACAAAGTGTTTATTCAGAGGCAAACTCTGGACGTCCAGTCTGAGATACTTGAGGATGAGACTCAGCGGCAGGTTTGGGAGAGATCACACTGAACACTGACATAGTCACATAACAAATGCATGAAGATACTTTGTTTGGATGAGTGATTTATTTATACTACGAGACTGTTGAATACTTGATTCTGATTGGCTGATGAGCATTCTGAGGTGTGTTTTTATTTTTAAGATAAATGCACAGATAAAGTAGTTCCGGCAGATATTGAGTGCATTAGTACTAAGGAGCTGTTGAATGCTTCATTCTGATTGGCTGATGAGCATTCTAAGGTGTGCCGTTATTTTCAGATAAATGCTCAGATAAAGTAGTTCCGGCAGGTTTTGAGCACATTTATACTAAGGAGATGTTGAATGCTTGAATCTGATTGGCTGATGAGCATTCTAAATTGTGCAGTTATTTTCAGATAAATGCACAGTTAAAGTAGATCTGACAGGTTTGGGAGCTGTTGAATGCTTGATTCTGATTGGCTGATGAGCATCTAAGGCCTACAGTTACTTTTTGAAAAACGCTCAGCTAGAGTAGTTCCGGCAGGTTTTGAGCGTATTTATACTAAGCAGCTGTTCAATGCTTGATTCTAATTGGCTGAAGGGCATTCTAAGGCGTACATTTATTTTCAAATAAACGCTCAGCTAAAGTAGTTCCAGAAGGTTTTTGAGCACATTTATAATTAGGAGCTGTTGAATTCTTGATTCTGACTGGCTGATGAGCATTTTAAGGTGTGCCGTTATTTTCAGCTTAATGCACAGGTAAAGTAGTTCCGGCAGAAATTGAGCGCATTAAAACTAAGGAGCTGTTGAATGCTTGATTCTGATTGGCTGATGAGCATTCTAAGCTTTGCTGTTATTTCTAGATAGACGCACAGATAAAGTAGATCCGGCAGGTTTAAGAGCTGTTAAATGCTTGATTCTGATTAGTTGTTAAACATTCTAAATTGTGCAGTTATTTTCAAATAAATGCACAGATAAAGTAGTTCCGGCAGGTTTTGAACGCATTTAAACTAAGGAGCTTTTGAATGCTTAATTCTGATTGGTTGATGAGCATTCTAAATGAACTTAACAAATTTAAGTAGATCGTACATAAAACAATTAAGTTGTCTTCCAGAAATCCCAAGAATTGTGTTGTTTCAGCTCATTTTAAACAAGTAGTTTGAACAAGCAGCAGGATAATTGTTTTGAGTGTATTCCTGAATGTATTGTTTGTGTGTATGAAGTTTAATCACATGACTTCTTACTATTTACAACACAGAAGATCCATGGCTTTATCACTGCCACCAACTCACCATCTGATCTTGTTTGCACTTTTCAGGCTGTCTGATCTCTTCATCTCTCACTACCAGTGGACTGAAGTTTTATTAAACATGGAAATGCTCTATCCAGCAGTAAATGCAGCACTAACCCTCCATTCTCTCTCCAAATCTCTTTGAACGGCTGGCATGTTTACAGCATACTCAGTCTCTACTAATGGTCTAGATCTCTCAGTATCGCTGTGATGTTGTGGTTTGCTGTGTCTCTGTGGAAGGGTTTGTTTAGTAACTCAGCGTTTGTGTGGCAGGCTGCTGTGGAGAAGCAGAGGGAGTTTTCAGAAAAGCTTCAGGAGCTGTTTGATGATTTAACACAGACTGAAAACCGACTCATTGGCCATCAGCAGCAGGCGGTCGGCGCCAAGACTGTCGGAGACCTTCAACAATACCAACAAGAGCATCAGGTATTCAACTATAACACTTCCTACTGGGGATGCACTGAATTCATTCACTCATTTTCTTTTAGCATAGTCCCTTTATTCATCTGGGGTCACCACAGCGGAATGAACCATCAACTTGTTCAGTATATGTTTTACACAGCGGATGCCCCTCCAGCCGCAACCCAGCACTGGAAAACATCCATACACTCTCTCATTCACACACACTCATACACTATGGCCAATTTAGTTCATCGATTCCCCTATAGCGCATGTGTTTGGACTGACTATGCTTGAACTGCTTGATCAAAGTAAGCACAGAGTAAACAGGGTGTTCGCAGGGGTCTTAAAAAGCCTTAAATTCACTCAAATATTGCATTGTAGGTATTAAATCATTTTTAAACGGGTCTTAATTTTCCTATTTACATGTGAAGCTTTCTAATTAGGGCAACACCCAATCACCAAAAAAAACAACACAAAAAATCTCAATAGAACCTTTAACAAAACTCTATTTTAAACTCCATTTACCAATATGGTTTAGTTGTGATTTTAATTATTATTAGGGATGCACTGAATTCTGAAAAAATATGAAAAGAGCTCAAAATATATATTTTAAAAATAAAAATAAACAATCCCCAAAACTACGCCATTCATTTGTGCTTATTTGCGCCCCAAAAATGAACATTTGTGCTGGATTGGTGATATGAAACCTTATTTTTTGGACTGTGTGACGTCACTCTTCACCCCACGTTGCTCAAAGAGTTTGTTTGTGCTCGAGTTTGTGCTCGTTTAGATTCTGCCATTAATCATTTTTGACATCGCACAGTCAAAAAGATAACATAATTAAGTTTATTGTAGTTTTTAAAGAGTTTTTGTCTTGTTTCTAGCTTAAATTTCTACAAATTTTTAAACCAAGAAGCTTTTTCTTGACAAGCGAAACATATGGTCTTGTTTTCAGAAATAATATGCCAAAATTAAGTGAGGTTTTCTTTAAAACAAGTAAAATAATCTGCCAATGGGATAAGTAAAATGATCTTATGACAAAAGGCAAAACTAGATTATTTTGCTTACCCCATTGTCAGATTATTTAGCTTTAATCTTAATGACTTTAATCTTTGAGCTTAAACGCTTAATTTTAACATATTTTGTTTTAAAACAAGACATTATATTTTACTTGTCTAGAAAATGCTTCTTAATTCAAGAATTTGTAGCTATTTGGACCAGAAACCAGACAAAAACTCTATAATAATATGCCAATTATTTCTGGAAACAAGACAATATATTTTGATTGTTTAGAAAATGTTTCTTGCTTTAAGAATTTTTAGATATTTACATTAGAAACGAGACAAAAACAAATGCATTTTTTGCAGCGAACTGTGTATCTTGTTTTTTGTATGTAACATTAACAGTATGCTTTTCCATCTCTCAGGCTCTACAGAAAGACCTGCAGGCCAATGCTAGCGCGCTCAGTGAAGTCATCAGCAGCACAAAGAAGTTTCTGGAGGAGAATCGCAGTAAACTGAACCCAGAGCAGATTTCAGCTCTTGAAAACAAGCTGGAGGAGCTGAAGAGTAAAGCCAATACGCTGAACCAGAGAGCTGAAGAGTCCAGGAAAGATCTGGAGAAGGTTTTGACCACCGCCATCAAGCAGGAGACTGAGAAGGTTGGGGGAAAACGCTATTCAAGCAGTGGTTAAATCATAGAGCTCCTCACATCATAAGCAAAAAATATACACAGCTGAAGAATGATTCGCCCTCCTCTAAATTTCTTCTTCAAATATTTCCCAAATGATGTTGAACAGATTCAGGAATTTTTCACAGTATTTCCTATAATATTTGTTCTTCTGGAGAAAGTCTTATTTGTTTTATTTCAGCTAGAAGAAAAGCAGTTTTAATTTATTTAAGATCATTTTAAGGTCAAAATTATTAAGCAATATTAGTCACAATGACTTGCCTAATTACCCTAACTTTACCCTAATTACCCTAGTGAAGCCTTTACATGTCACTTCAAGCTGAATACTAGTGTCTTGAAGAATATCTAGTCTAATATTATGTGCTGTCATCATGACAAAGAGAAAATAAATCAGATATTAGAATTGAGTTAAACCTATTATGTTTAGAAATGTGTTGAAAACATCTAAATTAAAATCAGATTAGTAATTATTAATTAATCAAATCATATACTGCAAAAAATGCTTTACTTAAAAAAACTTTTTGTCTTGTTTCTAGTACAAATATCTACACATTCTTAAATCAAGGAGCATTTTAATGTATCATTTCTGTAAACAAGAATGCTTCTTGATTTAAGAATTTTGAGATATTTGGACTAGAAACAAGACACAAAATCAAAAAGAAAAGCAGGTTTTTGCAGTATAGATGATGGTTAAATATTATATAAAATAAGATAAACATAATAAATAAATATTTATGTCCACCAGTCACATTTTAAGCAATGTAAATTAAGTTTATTTGTTAATAAGTTTCACCTCCTCATATGTTTCCATTAAGTCTCTGGAGAAAAGGAAGTTCTCAGATCAGTTTTAGGTGTTATATGTTCATTTTCTGTACGTTTCTTGAGACAAAGCTAGCGATTAATAGAGCGTGCACTCAGATAATTAATTTGTTCCCTCTTTTTAAGTAAATATTCTCCTACTATTTATTGATTTGTTCTTACGGTTTACTAGTCCATGCACACAATTTACTAATTCATTCCCTTTATTTACTGGAGTGTGTGCACTATTTATTAATTCAGTAATTTGTTTTAATAAACTGTGTGCTTGTTCTAGGTAAATCGTGTGCAACATCTTGAGTTACCATTTAAGCCTGTGTATTCAAGAATATTTCTATATCTCATTACCAACCCAATTAAAATCCCTCTGTCCATACCATGACCGAATATAGCAGAAGTGTGTTTTTGCGAATGCATACGCAGGCAGAAAGTACAGTATTCACTCAATCGTGTGCACAATTTGCCAAAGAACAAGGGCATAAATTAATATAGCACTTTTAAAATAACCATAAAATTAGTATATCCAGCACACAATTTACTTCAAACAAGCCAACGAAATTAGTAAAGTTAACATTTCATAGTTCAATAGTTCAAAATAATAAATCATTCCAGCTTATTTATTTAGTTTTTTTTTTTTTTTGCATGTCATGTGTGGGACATGTAGTGACTTTTTTATTGCATTCATTTTATTCCGGCTCTTAAAAGAGTATTTGTGTGGACTTCACAGGTAGCAGCTGTTGAACAACTTGAAGAAAGCAAAACCAAGATTGAAGGACTTCTGGGCTGGATCTCCAACATCGGGAAAGAGAAAGAAATGGGAGGAATGCAAAAAGAGAACGGAAACATGCCGGAGTTCACACCGATGAAGAGTATCATGGAAGAAGGAGATGATCCTAATGGAAATGCGCTGGATACTACCGACAACACAGGTCCACGTTCAGCTGAAAAACAAGACGGTAAAGCCCTGGATCTGGACCAGCAGTATAACCGAGTTCAAGTACGTCACTTAGTTTATATTTACAGTAAATAATATGGAGGGGGAAGAGTTAACGGGAGTGCACCCTTCACTGCCACACTGCAAATAATGCCTTTCTTACTAAGAGTTTTCGTCTTGTTTTTAGTCCAAATATCCAAACATTCTTAAATCAAGAAGGGTTTTGTTGACAAGTACAGAATATGGTCTTGTTTTCAGAAATATTATACCAAAATTGAGTGAGTTTTTCCTTAAAACAAGCAAAATAATCTTCCAATGACATAAGATTATTTCACTCACCCCAATGGCAGATTATTTTGCTATAAAGTGGGGAAAATAAGCGATGTCAGATGCAGTCCTAATGTTTATAAGAAAGTGTCTGGTGCATAAGGAGAGGAAAGGCGAGGCAAGTTTATTTCTATAGCACATTTCATACACAGTGGCAATTCAAGGTGCTTTACATAAACATGAATAAACAGGACAAGTTTAGGACATAAAATGCAGACAATAAAAAGTATTAAAAACAAATTAAAATGAGTTAAAATAGGTTATAAAAGAATGAAAAAGAAAACGAAAAACATAATAGTGCGATCTGTCGGACGCAGCACAGTGCTCATTCAGTAAAGGCACAGCTAAACAGATGTGTGTTCAGTCTTAATTTGAATGTGCCTAATGTTGGAGCACATCTGATCATTTCTGGAAGCTGATTCCAGCAGTGAGGGGCATAGTGGCTGAAGGCAGATTCACCCTGCTTTGACTGAACTCTTGGAACTTCTAGTTTATATGATCCTAATGATCTGAGTGATCTGTTAGGTTTGTATTCAATGAGCATATCTGTGATGTATTGAGCTCCTTGGCCATTTAGTGATTTATAGACCAGTAATAATACTTTAAAATCTATTCTGAATGTAACTGGCAGCCAGTGTAGAGACCTGAGGACAGGTGTGATGTGCTCTGATTTTCTGGTTCTGGTTAGAATTCTGGCTGCAGCGTTCTGGATGAGCTGCAAGTGTCTGACTGTCTTTTTGGGAAGGCCAGTGAGGAGTCCATTACAGTAATCCACCCTGCTGCTGATAAAAGCATGAACAAGTTTCTCCAAGTCTTCACTGGAAACAAAGCATCTGATTCCTGCAGTGTTTTTGAGATGATAGTATGCTGATTTACTGACTGCTTTGACATGACTACTGAAACTCAGATCTGACTCCAGAGTCACACCAAGATTCTTGACCTTATTTTTTGTTAAGGAGAGGAAAGAGTCTGTCTCTATAAGTGGTTTCTTCATCCCACTCACCTGCCTGAGGCACACTCAGAATTGTGCAATGCTTTCCCAGAAACTTAAGTAAGTTAAGAAATTAAGTTAAGAAATTAGGTTAGATTAGTAACTCTAGAAACTTAAGAATGTTAAGAAAGTAAGCTAAGTACTGTAACTTAAGTAAATAACATAAATAACTTAGGTCAAGTCATTTAAGTAACTTAAGTAAGCCAAGAAAGTATGTTAAGTTAGTAACTTAAATTAAGTAAGTAACTTAAGGAACTAAGTGAGTAACTCACTGTGTTTATAAGAAAGTGTTTGGTGCATAAGAAGTACTATAAATGTAATAATGCTACTCTCCTCACATGCTGTTTAGTAAGGAAGTGAGGCAACTGTAGAGTTTATAAGAAGGTGTCTGGTGCATAAGGAGAGGAAAGAGTGTGTCTCCTACAAGTGGTTTCTTCATCCCACTCACCTGCCTGAGGCACACTCAGAATTGCACAATGTTTTCCCAGTAGTGTAAGTAAGTTAAGAAATTAAGTTAGTAACTTAAGAAACTTAAGTAAGTTAAGAAAGTTAGTTTAGTATCTTAATTAAATAACACAAATATCTTAGGTTAAGCCATTTAAGTAACTTATGAAACGTATGTAAGCCAAGGAAGTAATTAAAGTTAGTAACTTAAGTAAGTTAAGTTAAGAAATTAAGTTAGGTTAGTAGCTTAAATAACTTAAGTAAGTAACTCACTGTGTGAAAGTGTCTGGTGCATAAGAAGTCCTATAAATTTAGAGATGCTACTTTGCTCACATACTATTGTACTATATACTATAGTGAGGCAACTGTAGAGTTTATAAGAAGCTATCTGGTGCATAAGGAGAGGAAAGAGTGGTTTCTCACACTCAGAATTGCACCATGCTTTCCCAGATACATGAAGTGTTTGTTAGACTAATTAACGAGGGGCACACTGACTCCTCAATCCTCCATTTCTCCTCAGGCGCATCATCAGGAGATCTTGTCCCAGCAGCAGGATTTAATCATCGCCACACAATCAGCACAAGCTCTACTGGACAAACAGGCTCAAGTGCTGTCGCCGGCTGAAAAAGACAAGCTCCAGCGGGATATTAAAGAGCTGAAGGGCCGCTACGAGTCCTCACTCACGCAGGCCGAGCAGCAGATGAAGCAGATCCAGGCGGTCCAGGAGGAGTTTCACAAGTTTAAGGCAGATTTCGATGAGTTCGAGACCTGGATCCAGCAGGCCGATGGGCAGATGGAGGAGCTCGGGACGTCTGCTGATAATCTGGACACTCTGAGGATTAACCTCCAGAGACAGAGGAGCTTCTCTGAGGATGTGATTTCTCATAAAGGAGACCTGCGCTTTATCAATATCTCCGGGCAGAAGGTGCTGGATGCAGCGAAGGCTTGTGATCGGGGGGAGTTTAACGGGTCGGATGGGCTGCCGGCGGTGGATATGTCCGGGACTTGTAATGCAGTGAGGGAAAAGCTGGACTCTGCTGGATCTCGCTATAAAGCCCTGCACACACAGGTAATGCTGCTGTTTTTTACCTTATTCAGTGGTGCAGCGGGTAAAGTGTAAATGATTTGCCTCTTTTTTATTTATTTTTCCAAATATTTCCCAAATGATGTTGAACAGATTCAGGAATTTTTCACAGTATTTCCTATAATATTTTTTCTTCTGCAGAAAGTCTTATTTGTTTTATTTCGGCTAAAATAAAAGCAGTTTTTAATTATTTTAAAGGCTTTTTAAGGTCAATATTATTAACTTCTTTAAGCAATATTAGTTGTGGATTGTCTCCAGAACAAACCCTCTTTATAAAATGCATAGCCTAATAACTAATTAATTAATTAGTGAGGGAAAAGCTGGACTCTGCTGGTTCTCACTATAAAGCCCTGCACACACAGGTAATGCTGCTGTTTTTCACCTTATTCAGTGGTGCAGCAGGAAAAAGTCTAAATTATTTGCCTCTTTTTTGTCTATTTTTCCAAATATTTTCCAAATCATGTTGAACAGATTCAGGAAATTTTCACAGTATTTCCTATAATATTTTTTCTTCTGGAGAAAGTCTTATTTGTTTTATTTCGGCTAGAATAAAATCAGTTTTAAATTTTTTAAAGCCATTTTAAGTTTAATATTATTATCCCCCTTAAGCAATATTAGTTTTGGATTGTCTACAGAGCAACCCATCTTTATACAATGACTTGCCTAATTACCAATTAACTAATTAGTGACAGAAAAAGCTGGTTCTCGCTTTAACCTTTACACACACAGGTAATGCTGCTGTTTTTCAGCTTATTCAGTGGTGCAGCAAGAAAAAGTCTAAATTATTTGCCTCTTTTTTATTTATTTTTCCAAATATTTCCCAAATCATGTTGAACAGATTTAGGAATTTTTCACAGTATTTCCTATAATATTTTTTCTTCTGCAGAAAGTCTTATTTGTTTTATTTCGGCTAAAATAAAAGCAGTTTTTAATTATTTTAAAGGCTTTTTAAGGTCAATATTATTAGCCCCTTTAAGCAATATTGGTTGTGGATTGTCTCCAGAACAAACCATCTTTATAAAATGCTTAGCCTAATAACTAATTAATTAATTAGTGAGAGGAAAGCTGGACTCTGCTGGATCTCGCTATAAAGCCCTGCACACACAGGTAATGCTGCTGTTTTTCACTTTATTCAGTGGTGCAGCGGGGAAAAAGTCTAAATTATTTGCCTCTTTTTTATCTATTTTTCCAAATATTTTCCAAATGATGTTGAACAGATTCAGGAAATTTTCACAGTATTTCCTATAATATTTTTTCTTCTGCAGAAAGTCTTATTTGTTTTATTTCAGCTTGAATAATCAGTTTTTAATTTTTTAAAGCCATTATAAGTTCAATATTATTATCCCCCTTAAGCAATATTAGTTTTGGATTGTCTACAGAGCAACCCATCTTTATACAATGACTTACCTAATTACCAATTAATTAATTTGTGATAGAAAAAGCTGGTTCTCGCTATAACCTCTACACACACAGGTAATGCTGCTGTTTTTCAGCTTATTCAATGGACCGTGTCCAATTCAGCTTATTCAATGCAGCGAGTAAAATAAGTTTTGAACACGACACATCACTATTTTTTCTAGTAAATATATTTCTAAAGTGAGCTGCCCACTTGAAAGGATAGATATTACAGGTAATGCTGCTCTTCTTTACATTTATCACAGCTAGAATGTTATGATGCACATGTGAAAAAGTTTGTGCACCCTATTTCATTTAATGTTTTATTTTATGTCTTATTATTAAAACTATGTGGTTATTTGCAAGCTCAAATTGGGAAGATAAAACCTCATCATAGGACTCGAACACCATGGGGTTGTTTATTTAACCACAACAAGGCCAAGATAGGAATGACAAATTAAAGACTTTGATTCAGAAGCCTGCAGATTCATTTATAGCTGTCATGACGTGAAGTTTGTGTGAACTGGAAGTTGCTGAGACTTTTATTTCAGTATGTTGATGTATTTCCGACTGAAATGGAATCTTGAGACACTTTTAATGTCCTAATATGAAGAAATTAAATTTTCACATGTACTGTGTTTTTCATATACTTCCTGTATGTCCAGTAGCATTTCATGATTTACAGTTTATTGTTGCCAACTTTATCACTATGAAATAATGATGTCAAAAAGATTAACTTTATATGACCATTTACAACAATCTGACCAATCACAACCGACTAGGCCATCCAACTAAGTGTTTGAGACACAGTTAGAAAATAGCTTTATATAGCATAAAATTTAATTTAAATACTACAAATAGTTGCATTATTGAAATGTATGTTTTATATATTTTTTATTTTATGTATATTATGTATTGTTTGTAATAATCAATCTTTTTTTTTTTTTTTACAATTTTGTGTGAATTAGTTAAAAACGTGCTTTATGCAATATTATTTTCTATCTTTTACAGTCTTTGGACAAAATCAGCCAATTAAATGTTTTCTAATTTGTTTGTTCAGGTCATCTGGTGAACATTTCAGTTTCATCACATTGCAAAATAACGAAAATGCCAGTGTTTTTTTTTTTCACAAATCTACTCTAAAAATAAAGTAAGATATTACATTTTAACTTATGCATTTTTTGTATATCAAGTTATTTTAGTGACACCATATATTTGCATTTACTACAGTACACACATGAATAGTTCTAGATGTGAAATGCAGCACTTTATAAATACCACCAACAGAGGGCAGCATTTGTCTCTGAATGCTTCTGATTCTGCAAACATTCGACTCATGTTCAGCTCTTACAGTTGAAGTCAGAATTATTCCAATCTTCAATTATTTCCCAAATGATGTTGAACAGATTCAGGAATTTTCCACAGTATTTCCTCTAATATTTTATTTTATTTCTTTTTTGTTTTATTTCTGCTAGAATAAAAGCAGTTCTTAATTTTAAAGCCATTTTAAGCTCAATATTATTCGCCCCTTAAGCAATAATAGTGTTGGATTGTCTCCAGAACAAACCACTGTTATACAATGACTTGCCTAATTACCCTAACGTTACCCTAATTACCCTAGTGAAGCCTTTAAATGTCACTTTAAGCTGAATAATAAATTAAAATTAAAATAAATCAGTTGTTATAAATGAGTTATTAAAAATATTATGATTAGAAATATGTTGAAAATATACAGGATGGCTAATAATTCTGACATCAGCTGTGTATTATGGCATTAATTGAAATTGTTTAAAAACTGCATGTGTTGTCATTGGTTTCAGTGTAATCAGCTTGGCAGTAACCTGAGGGACGTGGTGGAGAAGTTCGGGAGGTATGAAGATGCGAGTGTTGCTCTGGTGAAATGGCTGGACGTTTCAGAGGAAGAGTCCAGAAAACATCAGTCTGAGCCCATCGCTGGAGACCCTCAGAGCCTGCAGAGGCAGCTGGAGGAGACCAAGGCATGAACACACACTGATCACTTCACACACACTCGGCAGGGCTTATATAAACACTCACCAGAGAGATTTCTCAGGTTAAAGTCTGCATGAACCGAAAGCTGTGACCTGTTTATATATATATATATATATATATATATATATATATATATATATATATATATATATATATATATATATATATATATATATATATATATATATATATATATAGATGAAGTCAGAACTATTAGCCCCCCTGAATTATTAGACTGCTTGTTTATTTTTTCCCCGATTTCTGTTTATTGGAGAGCAGATTTCTTCAACACATTTCTAATCATAATAGTTTTAATAAATCATTTCTAATAACTGATTTATTTTATCTTTGCTATGATGACAACATAATATTACACTTGATATTCTTCAAGACACTTCTATACAGCTTAAAGTGACATTTAAATGCTTCACTAGGTTAATTAGATTAGCTAGGCATGTTAGGGTAATTAGGCAAGTTATTGTATGATGATGGTTTGTTCTGTTGATTATCGAGAAAAAATATAGCTTAAAGGGGCTAATAATATTGTCCCTAAAATGGTGTTTAAAAAACTAAAAACTTATTTTATTCTAGCCGAAATGAAACAAATAAGACTTTTTCCAGAAGAAAAAATATTATCAGACATACTGTGAAAATTTCCTTGCTCTGTTAAACATCATTTTGAAAATATTTTAAAAAGAAGAAAAAAAATTGAAAGGGGGGCTAATAATTCTGACTTAAACTGTATGTGTGTATATATATATATATATACAGGGTTTTACATTAACACCCGCTAACCCGTCAAATGCGGGTAGATTTCAGCTTTGGCGGGTTAGACAGACAATCCCACTGGTTGATAATAATTTTTAAATTGAGGTTTTCCTAAAAGCAGGCCTGATGCTTGTAAGAGCTCAAAATTAGTCTTTTTGTAAGCAGCACCGTTTGCTTTCACTTTGAACAGTTTATTAAATGGCCTAAAGTTAACCGTGAGCATGTGATCATCCTTTCATTATCACACACGGTATGTTTCACCTGCTTTCATTTGCTTACGGTTTTATTTGCTTTCATTTTTCTTAAAATGGTTTAATTATCGTTTTTTACAATATTGCTTTAATGGGAGATGAACTCTCCATTTATGTGTAGTTAACTGGTGATGTGAGAGATCTTTAGCCAGGACAGATTACTGTGCATAGTTTTGATACATGACAGTAGTTACTTTTTAAAAGTCAATTGCTTTTCTTTCTTTTTTAAGAAATGTTTTGTTAAATAAAAAGTATAGTATACAGCTATGTTTTGCTTGTTTTGACACATAAAAAATTTGTGGCTAAGAAATAATTATTGTTTAGTGTGGTTATAGAGATGAATTTGGTAAATCGTTAATTTTGAGCTCTAAAAAAAAGTCATGTGAATAAAAACTAATTGCAGTATAACACTATGAAACCATGACACATTTGCTCATGCTCATGAATGAGGACGCATGTGGACATAACACAAGATTTAAATCAAGTAATTTTAGGATGTCAACGTCAAATTTATGCATATAAAATATATTTTCCCAACAACAAAATTGTGGCTAGTGAAAATGCAAAGTGGCTAGTAACACTGGAAAACTACTAGCCACAGTGGCCGATGATTAAAAAAAGTTAATGTAAAGCCCTGTATATATATATATATATATATATATATATATATATATATATATATAGTGGAATATTAAATGAGAAAGCACTGGGCGTGGTTTGTTTTTCCTTCTGCAAGCTGATTGGCTGCAGTAAAGTAGGCGTTTCTTTCAGAAAGATGAGGAAAAGAGTTTGGGGAGAGTTTTACAACAGACTCCTCCTCCTTATCATTTCCGTTTGATGTTAAAACTGACAGCTTGAGGGGCGTGGTTAAGTATGTTAGCCACTCCCAAAACCTCAGACAGACCTAATCTGAGAATTTACCTGAAAACAAACAGGACGTAATCATGGGGGATCTGGACCAGGTGTGTGAGTGAAGTGCATGATGGCATTTGTAGTTCAATAAAGTGGCAGATTTGTAGTTCTTCAGCGATCTGCACAGGCTGGGTCGCTGGTGATTGAGACATTATTATTATAAAATGAACAGTTACAGTCATGATTTTAGTTGTTGTAGCAAAAGTGGATGCAGAAGCAGACAATGCTAATCACACTTAAATAGATTACATTTCCCATGATGCACTCAACCTCATTCGGTGAGTTCAGATACACAGAGGAATGTGTTCATAATCCATTACTGTTCACTAGGGATGCATACTGTATGTCCTTATGCTGAACCATTCACCTGTCTTGACTTATTGAGGTGGATTTCATACACATATCGCTGCTGTTGTGGTCAGTGCATTGTCTGGACTCTCATTAGTGTGTTGTATTCATGGTTTGCTGTGCTGTAGAGTCTTCAGGGTCAGACGGCGGTGCGTCAGTCAGCAGTGGAGATGCTGAGGAGAAACGCTGATGCTCTGATCAGTGCAGACGGAGACCTGCTGTCCAATCCAGACCACATCCAGGAGACTGTGGGTGAGTCCACTGAAACCACACAAACATAACTAATCATGAACTGTACAGCACTGATTAACCATTCAACATTTACGAATGCATTATTAACATCCAAATCCATGCTTGCTAACATGAGTTAACACGATCTAATAATGAACGACTGTATTTTAACATGAACAACTACTGTAAAGTTTGTTTTTTAACGTATTAACGTATGACATTAACTAATGCAACCTCATTGCAAAGCCTTCAAGCAACCCGTGACCTGTGAGCGCTGCTGTGTTTGCAGACGACATCTCGGAGCGCTTTGCTAACCTGTGTAAGAGTGTGAGCGGCCGCAGTGAGAGGCTGCAGGTGACTCTGACGCGCTCGCTCAGTGTTCAGGACGGCCTGGACGAGATGCTGAGCTGGATGGAGAAGGTGGAGGAGAGCCTGCAGGAGACGCCGGCCGTGGCCCTCGACTCTAGATCCATCGCAGATGCCCTCAGCAAAGAGACAGTGCGTGACCATTCACCCCTCATCCAAAAGAATCCACTTAAAGATGTTGTTAGCCTTCATGTGAAGTTTTAATGTCATTTAAGCGTTGACATTTTTGTTTTCCCTGCTAAAAACATCCAGCTTAAACTAGCCTAGGCTGGTTGGCTGGTTTTAGCTGGTTGACCAGGCTGGTTTCAGAGGGGTTTTGGCCACTTCCAGGCTGGTTTCCAGCCATTTCCAGCCTGGTCTTAGCTGGTCAGGCTGGAAAATGACCAGCTACATCCAGGTAAAACCAACTTGACCAACCTGTTTTAAGCTGGACATAGCTGGTTTTGGCTGGGCTCCCAGCCTGGCTAGGCTTGTCAAGCTGGTTTTAGCTGGATTTAGCTGGTCATTTTCCAGCCTGGCCAGCTAAGACCAGGCTGGAAATGGCTGGAAACCAGCCTGGAAGTGGCCAAAACCCCTCTAAAACCAGCCTGGTTGACCAGCTAAAACCAGCCAACCAGCCTAGGCTGGTTTAAGCTGGATTTTTTCAGCAAGGTTGTTTTGGAGAAAAGCTTTGCTGGATTACTAAATAAAGTTACAACTGCTAAGATCAATTTCATTAGTCCATAAATATCTGAAACCTACTAAAACCGTTGAGTTCATAACTAGACAACATTGTGTGTCAGGCTCTGGAGCAGGACATGATCAGCCGGCAGAGCAGCGTCTCCGCCATGCAGCTGAAGGTGAAGGCGTTTGTGGAGAGCGCAGACCCAGCCGCCGCTGCTCTCCTGCAGACCCGGATGGAGGCTTTGAGCCAGCGCTTCACCGACGCCTCTGAACGGCACAAACTGAAGCTGAAGCGGATGGAGGAGCTGAAGCTGAAGGTGGAGGAGTTCGAGAAGACATCCGAGGAGCTGCAGCAGTTTGTGTTGAAGAGCTCGCAGGCTCTCACAGAGACAGACGGAGCCCAGAGGAACATCGCTGAACTCTCACAGCTCGTACAGGTGAAGTAGTATGTGTGCATGAATTGCAGGGGGGTATTGGTGGGGTTAATCGTTTTGATTAACACTTGATCCCTCCTGAAGGATGTCAAAGCAAGATCTGGGAAGTGGTCAGCCCTTTAAAACTGAGAAATAGTTCGGCCTGATCTGTATTTTAAAGGGCACATGATTTAATATTAGTATTATTGTTTTTCTGAGTGTGCCAGTTTAGGTTCAGTTCAACACACAGTTCAAAAGTGTTATTTGGGGGCGTGTACACAGTTTGCTGTTTTAGGGGCGTGTAGCTTCACATGAAAATTAGTTTCAAATTCCCGCCCAACGTATCAAGGGGGCGGAGCCAAGAGCTCGCCCGCTCTGTGTTTGGGAACAAGCAGGCAGACAGAGACGCTGCATGAGAAGATGAGCATTCAGCCTCGGCCACAGACCAAGCAGAGAGTACACAATCATTCGTGTCTTTGTATAGTTTCTCAGCAAACTGTGTGCGAGTTTAAAGTGCCGAGCTTGTACACAGACTAATAACCACGCGCACTTAATTAACTTTGACTGAGGCACCGGATGACCCACTTAGAGTCGCTACACGGCACACCAGACACGGACATTCGCATGTTCAGATGGCACTCTGGTAGAGATCAGCGCGGGACTAAATATTGAATCCTGCCAGGTTCTAGCACAAATCCGACCGCTCCCGCTTATATTCAGCATGTGTCGTCCCGCTGCCCGACTCGCCCTGTTTTCTACCCGCCACGCCCGTTTCACACTAACGAGTGGGGGGAGAACAAAATCGAAAACCACCCAGCTATACAGAGTCCAGACAGCCTATAACAAGCTGTCTGTATAAACACACACACATAAGCGCGCTCTTTCTCTCTCTCTCTCTCTCTCTCTCTCTCTCTCTGACACACACACACACACACACAGCAACAAAGAGACACTACGTGAGGCAAAGGCGACTTCTGTGACCTCGAGAAATGCAAACGGCTGAAGTTTAAGGTTGACGCAATGAAAAGTACACGTTTGCAAACCTACCGAATGCTGATCTTGTCTTGAGCCCGAATGAGCCTTACATCTCAAAATAGAGCAAGGGTGTTCCTCTAGCGACACCGCTGTGACTCGCACGCTGAAAATGGCAGACGTGAAACAACAAACTGAGGATATGGTGACACGCGCCTGTCAATCAATATTGGTGGGCGGGGGGACGCACTCCTACGTAAAGTTGCGGTTGATCTAAAAACCGCTCCTATTGGTCCACCATTTTTATGTTGTTAAATTGAAAAAAAGTACTGTGTGTTTATATCACCCCAATACTTATACACATATCTGTCCAGACAACTTGAAAAGTAGATTTTTCACCATAGGTGCCCTTTAAATAGTAATGTTAATCATTAACATAATATATAATATCAATATTTATCTGACTACCCCTATAATGGTTCATTCCATTGTGAATGCAATCAGTCTATGCGAGAAAATAATCATTGAACAGTCTGAAAGCGGCAGATCTAGAGCACCGATAGACATTGTAAGTGTTTTACAAGACTTGTGCTTGTTTCTACATACAGTACATCCTAAAAGAAAAGTCATATTAGATGCATAGCTTGTATAGTTTGACCTAAAGTAAGCTGAAATATCTAATCAGAGGATACTGTAGGTCAGATTACATTAAATATCTCACAAATATTACATTCAGAAATGTAAACATTCATTTATTTTCTTGTCGGCTTAGTCCCTTTATTAATCCGGGGTTTGCCACAGCGGAATGAACCGCCAACTTATCCAGCAAGTTTTTACGCAGTGGATGCCCTTCCAGCCGCAACCCATCTCTGGGAATCATCCACACACACATTCACACACACACTCATACACTACTGACAATTTAGCCTACCCAATTCACCTGTACCACATGTCTTTGGACTGTGGGGGAAACCGGAGCACCCGGAGGAAACCCACGCGAACGCAGAGAGAACATGCAAACTCCAGAAATGTAAACATGTCTAATAAAATAATATATATCAGGCTTCGGTATCTAACATAATAATAAAGGCTAAGAACTATTATTAAACTAAAGGGTTTTTTGTTTATGTTGAACCCCGATAGCTCGTCTGTGTGCCTTTATTATAATCCATGAATGTCTCTCGTTGAGGTTGTAACAGTGTTTGTTTGTAGGACACGAGCGCGGAGTTATCTCAGCATGTGAAGGACGTGGAGACTCTGCACAAACTCTCAGAAGAGCTCAGTAAACTCGGTCCTGAAGGAAGTGCAGATCTTCTCCAGAACAAGATGAAGAACATCTCTGACAACTTCAACGCTCTCAAGGAGACACTGACAGAGAAGTATGACGTCATTAAAACAGAGCACATAGCATAACATCTACACTTAAAGGAATAGTTTGTTCAAAACTGAACATTTAGGCTGCTTTCACACCTACACTTTTGTTTCGGAACTTGTCTCGTTTGCCAAGTTAGCGCGGTTCGTTTGGCATATGTGAACAGGGCAATCGCGATCTGTTCCACGCCAAAGTAATCGCTCTGAGATCGCTTGAATGAGGTGGTCTCGGCTCGATTGAAACGAACCCTGGAGCTGTTTGACTGCAGTAAGAAAGCGATCCGATCCGAGCGCGGTTATATCACAGTGTTTTATGGATATGTAATAGGCATACGGCTATATGAAGAGAGATTTATAAGTAGGGCGGGAAGTTTTGCGAGTCTCCGGATGCCCGCAAACGAGTGATGATCTCCCGGTAATCTCGCGTCTCCCTCCTGGTCCTCAAATAGGCATCGTCGCGCACCCTTCTCACCCCTCCCCACCGCATCTCTCCTCAGACACGTCGCGCGCGCACCCTGTCAATCACCACTAAACCACCACCTCTCCTGACAGCTGAGCGGGACGCTGCAAAATAAACCCTGACACTCTGACCAATGTGAGGAGAGTTTACTCGCACGTGACTTGTTTTAGCTCTTTTGGTCCGATTAGAAACTTTGCAGTGTGAAAGCGAACCGCTCCAAGAGCAAAGAGCAACAATGTAACAATTGTAATCTCTGTTTCGCAACAACTGAATCGATTCACAGGTGTGAACGCACCCTTACTCATTTGCTCTCCCTTAAGTGGTCTCAAGGTTTGAGGAATGCTGGAAACCTGTAACCATTGACTTCGTTTGTAGGGAAAACAAATTGTAGGTGAATCATGGATACAGGTTTCCAACATTTTTCAAAATATCTTCTTTTATGTGCAACTGAAGAAACTCAAACAGGTTTGGGATGAGTAAATGGTGAGTAAATGATGACACGATTTTCATTTTTGGGTGAACCGTCCCTTAAACAAAAACATTGTAATCTAATATTCCAGTGTGTCCTAATCATTTTTTTTTGTCTTGGTTTGTGTATTTCCCTGCTTTTTAATTGCATTAAAGCTGAAAACAAACAAAAAAAAATACTACCAAAATTGAACGAATTTTTTTTCTGTTAAACACAAAAGGAGATGTTTTGAAGAATATCCATGGGTGTCAATGGCTGTTTTTTTGCAGCATTCCTCAAGCAACTAAGCTTCTTTTGTGTCCAACAGAAGGAAGAAGCTCAAGTTTTTTGGGTGAATAAATAAGTTTGACTGAATAAATGAAACTTTAAGAGAATGTTTGATTAGCTAGGACTGTTTAAGACAACATAGGCTCATTCTGAAAGCGTAGCCCTGTGTACATTTCTGCAGAACGCAAATTATGTAGCCAGAGGCTTTAAAACTGCAGTATGATGCCGTTCCTTTACGCCAGGCGTGGCCAACCCTGTTCCTGGAGAGCCACCTTCCTCAGAGTTCAGTTGCTACCCATATCAAACACACCTGAACCAATTAATTAGGACTTGAACACCACGTGATAACTACAGGCAGGTGTGTTTGAACTGGGTTGCAACTGAAATCTGCAAGAAGGTGGCTCTCCAGGTTGGCCACCCCTGCTTTGCGCACTACCAGCTGACCGCTTACCTTCATAGGGATGGGTTTAGTGTTGTTACCAGTGGGGAGATTGGTCAGTCAGTCTGTCAGTCAGTCGACAGCGGCCTCTGGTGGATTTACATGAGAACAGCAGGCATGAATGGCACTCGTGAGTGAAATTTGAGATCTGAAAAAGCGTTCACAGCGGCCTCTGGTGGATTCGTGAAAACAAAAACTGCAAAAAACGTAGCTCCTGGGACGTATTTGATGCTCTCCGGAAATGTATATAGGGATACATATCAATAATGAGCCTAGGTTGGTTAAAGAATATGCTCTAATGAAACAATATTATAATCAATATAGCGTTAGTTCTGCATGTGTCCAGAAGTGGAGCTGTTTACTGAAGCTCTGTGTGTGTGTGTGTGATTGTGTGTTGCAGAATGGCGGAGGTCTCGTCATGTCAGAATCAGCTGCAGGAGTTCAGAGCGGCTGCAGGAGTGTTAATGAAGTGGCTAGAGGAGACAAAAGAGCGAGTGCCAACACTTCAGCCCAACTGCAGTGAACAGGGCCTGAGAACTGACCTGAAAACGGTCAACGTGAGTCCTGCTGTTCACTCTTACACTACGATAATAAATCATTCAGCATTACACAATGAAAATAAATGCACAGAAGATCTAAAACAGCAATGAAATAACAGGAATACTTCAGTTTCACTATTAACTAGTGCTTTATTACCTGCTCATTGTTATGTATTAGTACTTAGGATCTTATTCTACATTCCTTATTCTACCCAATACCTAAACCCAACTACTTCTGTGTTATCTATCGACCCTCAATTTGTATTTTAATATTAGTACCAGGTCTTGGAAATGTTAAGATTTATACCAAATCTATGGATTTTTTTTTTTGATTAAAAAAAAAAAAAAAATATATATATATATATATATATATATATATATATATATATATATATATATATATATATATATATATATATATATATATATAAAAAAATTTTTTTCATTTATTTCTTTTTTTTTTTCATTTATCAAAAAAAAAAATCCATAGATTTGGTATAATTTTTTTTTGATAAATGAAAAAAAAATAAATAAATGAAAAAAAAAATATATATATATAATATAAAATAAAATATTAAAATATAAAATTATATATATATATAAGAAAAAAAACATATATATATATAATATAATATATATATATATATATATATATATATATATATATATATATATATATATATATATATATATTTTATTATTTTTTTTTTTCTTTCTTGCAGTTCCCATAATTTTTTTCATCAAATATAAGATGCAAAAATTTTTATACATAACTTTTAAAAAAACCAAATCAAGCACAAATTTTCTTTTTAATGCGAATATATAGATATGGCTTAGTACAGTATTGTACGATGCGAATATATAGATATGGCTTAGTACAGTATTGTACGATACAGGTCAGTACGGGTCACTTTTATCAGGCTTGCGTTTCCACTGCATAAAGGATACCAAGGGTGCGACAAAGTCTCTACTGTTAAACAGAAATTGGGAAATATACAGGAGGGCGAATAATTAAGACTGCAACTGTATGTTGTAGAGTTCTTAAAAGACATTTGCTGGTCTTTTCCTTCTGTCTGCAGGACTTGCTGGACGCCTGGACCTCCAAATCTCCCGCGGTCCAGGATATAAATAGCAAGGGATCTGCTCTGTGTAGCCTAATCAGTGTTTTGACATCGCCAGCCAAAGCCAAGATACATCACAACTCAGGTATTGCCACGGCGTATTTTAAGATTGGAGCGAAACATTCATCACACGTCTGTGTTCTGCATGATCACTCATTCAGTCCGTCTCTGGAGAATGCAAACAGACGGGATATCGGTGTTTTTTTTCTGTAGGATCGGTTGTCAGCAATGGTTCTGGTCCAGGAAATCATGCCTTTCTGACAAACCAAGGTGAAAGTTCATGCTAATGATGGATTAGTTTTGGGTTTACTTCAAGGGGGTGTTCATAAGACTGTCATGACGTCTTTATAATCATAATCAGCTTGCTTATGACAGCTGCTATTAAGTGTGATATTTTACAGTGCATGATTATAAAGGGCTTATAAACACCCCTTCAGGTAAAGTGTTACCAATATTAGTAACAACAGCATTTTAAGCTGTAAGCTTTGACTAATTTAGTGACCGCTGTGTATCTGTTGTTGTATTATGTAGAGCTGATGACGGTCCAGCAGAACGTGTCCTGCATTAATAAGGATTATGATCATCTCGGGGAGCTGCTGAAGAGCCGGTCTTCAGACTTTAATGCTTTGCTGAAGAAATTTGAGGGTGTTTGTGAACAGGCCGAGTCTCTGCGTCAGTGGATGGAGGATGCAAAGAAGACGGCGGCATCCTGGAGGAGACACCCATCTGGGAACGACTCGGTCAAATCACAGCTGGAGCAGCAGAAGGTAAAGAAAACCTATTAATATGTATACATTTTAGTTAGTACGAGTACTGTTTGCTTTCTAGATATGTATAAGTGAGCATGTGCAGATTAATGTGATAAATTCACATTTAGAAGATATAAAACTGATGCAAACATGTAAAGCTTGTAGCTTGCCGCTTCCGCCTAAATAAATCGACGGTTTTATTCATGTCACCTCATACTTGAGTTACTCATCAAACCTTCATATAATCATCTCTATAACAGTCCTGAAGCAGCTGATTATTGCGTCTGTCTGCAGGTCTTTGAAGAGAACATGAAGCAAAAGCAGGATCAGCTCCAGCAGCTGAGGGAGAATCTCCAGCGCTTGATCCAGGAGAACCCGGACTCACCCGACGCACAAAAGTGGAAGCACATGCTGGCACAGATAGGTATGCATCCATCCATCACATCCAAAGGCATTCATCTGTTTTATCTGCGGTGTGGACGGACAGACGGATGGCCAGGTGCAAAAAACACACACTCATCTCCTGCACAACTGTGAACTGAAATCTGGCCCATATATATATATATATATATATATATATTTATATATATGCTCAATACTTTCCTTGGCAGCAATTACAGCCTCAAATCTTTCTGAATATGATGCCACAAGCTCTGCACACCAGTCTTTGGGAATTTTGGCCTGTTTCTCTTTGCAGTATCTCTCAAGCTCTATCAGGTTGGATGGGAAGCGCCGGTGTACAGCCATTTTCAGATCTCTCCAGAGATGTTCAATAGGCTTTAGGTCTGGGCTCTGGCTGGGCCACTCAAGGGCATTCACCGAGTTGTTGTTGTGAAGCCACTCCGTTGATATGTTGGCGGTGTGCTTTGGGTCGTTGTCCTGCTGGAAGATGAACCATCGCCTCAGTCTGAGGTCAAGAGCACTCTTGTGCAGGTCTTCATTCAGGATGTCTCTGTACATCGCTGCATTTGTCTTTCCCTCTATCCTGACTAGTCTTCCAGTTCCTGCTGCTGAAACACATCCCCACAGCATGATGCCAACACCACCATGCTTCACTGTAGGGATGCTGTTAGCCTGCTGATGAGCACCGCCTGCTGTTCTCCAAACGTAACGCCTGGCGTTCACTCCAGAGTTCAGTTTGAGTCTCATCAGAGCAGAGAGTTTAGTTTCTGATGCTCTGAGAGTCCTTCAGATGGCAAACTCCAGGCGGGGAGTGTCTTCCGTCTGGCCTCTCTACCATACAGATGCCTGATTGGTGGATTGCTGTACAGATGGTTGTCCTTCTCTAAGGTTCTCCTCTCTCCACAGAAGAACGCTGGATCTCAGACAGAGTGACCATCGGGTTATTGATCACCTCCCTGACTAAGGCCCTTTTCCCCAATCACTCAGCTTAGATGGCCGGCCAGCTCTAGGAAGAGTCCTGGTGGTCAAACATCTTCCACTTACGGATGATGGAGGCCGCTGTGCTCATTGGAACTTTCAGAGCAGCAGAAATGTTTCTGTAAGCTTCCCCAGCCTTGTGCCTCCAGACAATCCTGTCTCGGAGATCTACAGACAGTTCCTTTGTCTTCATGCTTGGTTTGTGCTTTGACATGCACTGTCAACCCTGGGCCCTTATATAGACAGGTGTAGCCTTTTCAGATCATGTCCAATCAGCTGAACTGAGCACAGGTGAACTCCAATGAAGCTGCTGAAACATCTCCAGAATGATCAGTGGAGACAGAATGTATCTGAGCTCAGTTTAGAGTTTCACGCACTGTATATATATAGAAAACTAAAAACTAAATAGAAATGTTTTTCTAAAATATAAAGCTATAATAAAACCATGCTAAACTACAATGAACATCTCTGAAATGCAAAACAAATTCAAAAACGGTATTGAAATAAAAAAAACTAATAAAAACAAATGTCACTATAAAATATTGCATTATTCTTATATTATATAATTAATATGATAATTTTTGCATATGTTACTATTATGTTACTATATGTAATGATCTTGACCAGTATTGCGCTGGGAGTGATGGAGGGATGTGTGCTGCTCTTCACACACAGATGCTGGATGGGAGGAGGTCAAGGGGTCAATGGAGATCCGGAAGCAGCACCTGGAGGAGTCGTCCCGCATGCTGGAGCTCTTCCAGACGACCCGACCGCAGCTCTCGCAGTGGCTGCAGGAGAAGGAGCTGATGATGGGCGTCCTGGGACCCTTATCTGTGGATCCCAACATGCTGAAGACACAAAAGCAGCAAGTACAGGTAGACTGAATGTGCCGGTTAAAGTGTCCGAGGGGTGAAAGGATGTGTTTTCTACAGGTGGTCTGTCAAGAATTAATAATATTAGAGGTTATGTGTGTAGAGTAAGGGTGGAGAAAATGCATGCATGTGTGTATTTATCAACCCGGGCTCATTGTGGAAACGTAGCCCCGCGGACGTTTCTGGAGACCGCGGAATATGTCCCGGGCGGGTTTGTACGGCTGCAGTTTTTGTTTTCGCGAATCCGCGAGAGGCCGCTGTCCGACTGACCGCATGATTGACTGCGCAACCGGCCAATCGGCCGACCCGCCCTCCTCCTTCGCTGAACCCAACCAATTTTACCGATCGACCCGCCCGCCTGCTCGCTTCCCTAAACCCGAGCAACAGTTTACAAAAGCCGTCCAAAAAAAGAAAAGCCCAGATTTTTTTTTCTACCGCGTTTTCAGATTTCGCCGCGTTCTCACCCTGTCACGAAACTCGTTCACTTAATTTTTGGGATTCTGTTTTTGTCTTACCTGATTGCTGGAACCGCTCTTTCCCGGACTCGAAACCGGTCGCCGTGGTCGACTCCTCATTGCATCTCGAGCCTGCCGACGTACACGCTTAGCTGAGTGGACAAACGGGTTGCAGCGGGGAAGCCCTCCACAAGGAGGTAAGGCAAGCGCGAAAGGGAACAGCGTCACACTGCCCCGCAGCGTTCGCTTGACAAAAATAAACGCGCCCGTACGTACCCCCCGGGACGTATTCCGCTGTCTCCAGAAACGTCCGCGGGACTACGTTTTCATAATGAGCTTGGGTTGGTATTTATATATACATAATAAATATGCGCAGCACACACCCTTAAATATACGTCAAAACAAATGGTTATTTTGTTGGTAATGTGTTAATTACCTTTTGCCCAGCACTACTAATGTACCGTGTTGTTTCTTTAATTAGATCCTCCTGCAGGAGTTTGACAGCCGCAAGCCTCAGTATGAGAAATTAACCGAAGCCGCCGCATCAATCACCAGCAGCGCATCAGAGAAGCAGGATCCAGCAGTACAGCAGGTCCAGGATCAGCTGGCGTCTCTTTCCCAGAAGTGGCAGGCTTTGACGGGTCAGCTTTCTGAAAGACACGCTCTCATTGAACGAGCTGTCGGGAAGACCACTCAATTCCAGCAGCTCCTGCAGAGCCTCAGTAAAAGCGCCACTTGCTTGGAGACTGAGCTGAATAACCAGCAGAGCCTCAGCAGCAGACCTGATGAAGTCAAGAAGCAGATCCAGGCCACCAATGAGATGCTTTCTCAGCTGCGAGAGGAGAAGAAGAGGCTGAAGGAGGCCGAATGCATCTGCGCAGAGCTTTCCAAGATGATTACTGAAGAATATCTCAGAGCAGATCTTAGTAAACAGCTGGAGAGCGTCACGAAACCATTCAGACAACTCGAGGAGAAAGCAGGTATTGGAGTTTACTTCAGCTACTCTTTAAAGTTCGCAAGCTTGGACCGTTTCTGTTTTTCGTATTGTGACGCAGTTCCTACAGAAATAGAATATTGAATGAGAAAACAGTGGGCGTGGCTTGTTTTTTTCTACTGCAAGCTGATTGGATGTAGGCACAGGATGCCAACATGACGTCAGATTGACCGTGTAGCCCAATGTCATAGGGAGGTTGCATTTTATTTGGAAATAAAAATCGGGTTGACGTCAGAACCCAACGTATTGGTTTATGTCCATGTCCAACATCCAATCTAAAATCAACCAAATATCAACGTTTAATGATGTCACAGCTTTTCGTTGTGTGGACGTTACCACCATGACGTCTATCAGATGTTTGGTTGCCATACCTGACGAATAAATGTATCAGTATTTGACGTCAATACGATGTTGGTTTAAGATGTTGACTCGACGTTGGATTTTGGTCACTTTCCAACACAACCTAAAATCAACCAAATATCAACATCTAATGATGTTACAGCTTGACGTCATGTTATGGTTACCACTATGACGTCTATCAGATGTAGGATTTTGGTTGCCATGCCTGACGAATAAATGTCAGTATTTGACGTCAATATGATGTTGGATTAACTTTTCGGTAGTTTGGTAATACTTGGTTCTAATTTATGAATTTATTTAAATTGCACCTAATTTATTAATAAAATGTGTACATTTTCAGTGTTTGGAGGATATGTAGTGACTATTTTAGATGTTACTAAAGGTCAAACTATACAAATTATATGTTTATTTTTACATTTTTTTAGGCTACAAATGTTAAATGTTGTTTTTCCTATCATTGAATGGGACAATTGAATGCAAAACTGTGGCACGAAGCACTTTGGGGCTGTCAAATGTATATTTATATCATACATTTTTAATTATTAATATTTAAGAAAGCTAATATTGAAGAAAGCTATTTCTTACTATTAAAGGACCCTACCATGTCCTAACTAAAACATGACGCGGCGTGTGATAAAAGCAATCTTTTCCATGTGAGAAGGAGTTCTTGTACTAACCATCTGTGATCTGTGACACGCAAAATTTCTACTTTAGAAACACAACTATATTAGGGTGCGGGTCAGTCGATGGGTGATATACTCATGAAAAACCCCTAAATTCTAACGCACATGTATGAGAAGGTATGACCAGTATGTGGCATGCATGAGAAAATATAGCCCAGTAACACATTTGATATTCTCAAAAATATAGATTTAAAACGTATTTCACGTATTGCGCATATATCCAATGAGCCTGGGTTGGTCTTATTATTATAATTAAGATATTTGCTGTTTATTAGTACTTTAAAGTGCGTGATCTTATTCCACATCCCATCATAGCTAGAATTGTACCCTAAAATGAAGTCTGACCAAGATTTCTTATGTAACGAAGTTATATTTTACCTTGTGTTCACCAGACAAGCGTCCTAAACCCAACTATTACCTTAATAACTATTAATAAGCAGCAAATTAGCCAAGTATTGAGGCAAAAGTCATAGTTATTGTGTTGTTGATAGCTAGAATTGTACTTTAAAATGAAGTCTGACCAAGATTTGTTACATAGCAATGTTATATTTTACCTTGTTTCACCAGAATAGCAGCCTAAACCCAACTACTACCTTAATAACTATTATTAAGCAGCAAGTTATCAGTTTATTAAAGCAAAAGTTATAGTTATTGGGTTGTTGATAGCTAGAATTGCACCTTAATACAAAGTCTGACCAAGATTTATTATATAGCAATGTTAAATTTTACCTTGTGTTTACCAGACAAGCAGCCTAAACTATTACCTTAATGACTATTAATAAGCAACAAATAATCAGCTTATTAAGGTAAAAATCATAGTCTTGTTTTTGTTAATACCAAGAATTATACCCTAAAATGGAGTCTGACCAAGATTTCTTAAATAACAATATTATTTTTTACCTTGTGTTTACCAGACAAGCGTCCTAAACCCAACTATTACCTTAATATCTATTATTAAGCTGCAAATTAGATGTTTATTGAGGCAAGTCATAGTTATTGGGTTGATAATAGCTAGAATTGTATCCTAAAATGAAGTCTGACCAAGATTTCTTATGGTACAAATGCTAAATTTTACCTTGTGTTCACCAGGCAAGCGGCTTAAACCCAACTATTACCTTAATAACTATTAATAAGTATCTAATTATCAGTTTATTAAGGCAAAAATCATAGTTATTGGTTTGTTAATACCAAGAATTGTACCATAAAATGAAGTCTGACCAAGATTTATTATGTAACAAATGCTAAATTTTACCTTGTGTTCACCAGACGAGCTGCCTAAACCCAACTATTACCTTAATAACTATTAATAAGCAGCAAATTAGATGTCTATTAAAGCAAAAGTTATAGTTGTTGTGTTGTTGATAGCTAGAATTGTACTTTAAAATAAAGTCTGACCTAGATTTGTTATATAGCAATGTTATATTTTACCTTGTTTTCACCAGAATAGCAGCAACTATTACCTTAATAACTATTAATAAGCAACAAATCATCAGCTTATTGAGGCAAAAATCATAGTTTTGTTTTTGTTAATACCAAGAATTATACCCTGAAATGAAGTCTGACCAAGATTTCTAAAATAACAATATTATTTTTTACCTTGTGTTCACCATACAAGCGTCCTAAACCCAACTATTACCTTAATATCTATTAAAAGGCAGCAAATTAGATGTTTATTGAGGCAAGTCATAGTTATTGGGTTGATAATAGCTAGAATTGTATCCTAAAATGAAATTCTAACCAAGATTTCTTATGGTACAAATGCTAAATTTTACCTTGTGTTCACCAGGCAAGCGGCTTAAACCCAACTATTACCTTAATAACTATTAATAAGCAGCAAATTATCAGTTTATTAAGGCAAAAGTCATAGTTATTGGTTTGTTAATACCAAGAATTGTACCATAAAATGAAGTCTGACCTAGATTTATTATGTAACAAATGCTAAATTTTACCTTGTGTTCACCAGACGAGCTGCCTAAACCCAACTATTACCTTAATAACTATTAATAAGCATCTAATTATTAGTTTACTGATGCAAAAATTGTAGTTATTGGTTTGTTAATACAAAAAAATTGTACCATAAAATGAATCCTGACCAAGAATTTTTATGTAACAATGTTATATTTTACCTAGTGTTCACCAGGCAAGCTGCCTAAACCCAACTATTACCTTAATAACTATTATTAAGCAGCAAATAAGATGTCTATTGAAGCAAAAGTCATAGTTATTGGGTTGTTAACAACTAAAATCTTATCTTAAAATGACGTCTGACCAAGATTTCTAATGTAACAATGTTATATTTCATCTTGTGTTCGCCAGCTAAGCGGATCGAGCAGCTCAACTCGGCTTTCGCCAGCTCTCAGCAGTTCCACCAGACATCGAAAGACTTCCAATCCTGGCTGAATCAAACTCTACAAGACCAATGCAATCCACAACCCATCTCTGCTGATGTGCAGAAGCTCAAACAGAGTCTCAAAGACAACAGCGCTGTTCAGAAAACCATTAATGACCACGAAGAACCTTACAGAACCATCATGAAAGAGGGAGAAGCTCTCCTCCAGAGCACCGAAGGCGCAGAAAAGGTGGCTCTTCAAGGACAGCTCTCTGCTTTAAAGTCCAACTGGGAAGATGTGAAGAAAAGCAACGCGGAACAAGCAGAAAAGCTTCAGACGGCAATGCAGAGGGCACTGAAATACAAGGAGAACGCTGAGAAGCTGAACTCGTGGTTGCAGGAGTGTGAAGACACGGAGAACACGGTGAAGCTCAGCGTAAGCTCGGTCGAGATTGAAGGATCGCTCTCGCAATTAAAGGCCATCCAGAAGGACATCGATAAGCATAGAGGACACATAGAAATGATGAACAGTGCGGCAGACGGCCTCCTGGAGGTCATCACAACAGATGGAGATGCAATTAAGGAGGACAAGCTATCAATTGGTAAAAGAGCTGATAAGCTGACGGAAGATCTGACGCTCAAGCGAGAGGCGTTAGAAAGCATCTCGCAGAAGCTGAAAGAGTTCAATGACCTCCAGAAGGAAGCTAAAGGACAATTGGAGAGCGCAAGGAAAGTGCTGGATGTTCACTCCTCATTGGGTGTCCAGGCTTTCAGCAATAAAAGCCTGAGCAATATGAAGGCTCAGCAGAACGCTTTGGAGAGCGTCCACAAGCAGATCGAGCATCTCAAAAGTATCGCACAAGGACTCGTTGTTGATGCATGCGAGGCCGAAGGTGTTACAGATCTTCTTCTGCAAGCAGACAGCCTGGAAAAAGACCACATGTCCATTAGTAAAAAGGTGGACGATGCTTGCTCCAGTTTGGAGAGCAAACTTCTTGGAATCGGACAGTTCCAGAACAGCATTCGGGAGATGTTTGCAAGCTTCGCAGACTTGGACGATGAGCTAGATGGCATGGCTCCTGTGGGACGAGATCTTGAGATCTTGAGAGATCAGAAAAGTGCCATCGAAGCGTTCGTAGCCAAGCTTCAGGATCTGACGCGCAACACATCCAACGGGAGAGACAGTTGCAGGAAGATGCTGGAGTCGGAGGCTTCGCCGGATCTGCTGGGTCTGAGGAGAGACTTGGAGACGCTTGGAAAACAGTGTGGAAAGCTGATGGACAGAGCCACCGCGAGAAAGGAGCAGGTTGAGGAGACGCTCGGTCATCTGGAGGAGTTTTACAGCAAGACGCAGGAGTTTACCAGCAACCTGAGCACTGCGGAAAGGCAAGAGGAGTCCCAGGGGTCTGTCGGATTGGAAACAGAAGTCATTAATCAGCAACTGGAGTCCTTCAAGGTAAGATTTGATGTGTTGTAGCGATCTGACTGGGTAGAGGTGCCAACCTATACATTTATAGGTACAAATTAAAACATTTCTGCTGCTGTAGCCCATCCGCCTCAAGGTTGGCCGTGTTGTTTGTTCAGAGATGCTCTTCTGCAGACCTCGGCTGTAACGAGTGCTTATTTGAGTTACTGTTGCCTTTCTATCAGCTGGAACCAGTCTGGCCATTCTCCTCTGACCACAACAAGGCATTTGCACCCACAGAACTGCCGCTCACTGGATATTTCCTCTTTGTTGGACCATTCTCTGTAAATCCTAGAGATGGTTGTGCGTGAAAATCCTAGTAGATCAGCAGTTTCTGAAATACTCAGACCAGCCCGTCTGGTACCAACAACCATGCCACATTCGAAGTTACTTAAATCCCCTTTCTTATCCATTCTGATGCTCAGTTTGAACTGCAGCAGATCGTCTTGACCATGTCTGCATGTCTAAATGCATTGAGTTGCTGCCATGCGATTGGCTGATTAGAAATTTGCGTTAATGAGCAGTTGGACAGGTGTACCTATTAAAGTGGCCGGTGAGTGTATAGCTTTAGTTTTAGAATGATTCAGAAGTAGCATAACAAGAATTCTCCAGTCCGTTTGTCGAAGCGTGTACTTGCTTTAATACATTTCTGTCATCATTTACTCATTCTTTACTTGTTCCTGTAAATAAGATATTTAGAAAAATGTTTTAAATCTGTAACCATTGACTTCTATAGTATTTACTTTTGGTCTGTTAGCCACGTGTTGGAGCTTTCACTAGTATGATCAAGAGCAACTGGTGCTAACAAAAGCCTGTCAGCTGATATGGAGCATTGCTTTTACACTGTAGTTAGAGTATATAGCCACAATTTTAGTAGGAGATTCAGAGTCATTTTAGATTCAGAAGGACTATATTAAGGATTCTGCAGTGTTTTTGTTTTAGCGTGTGCTCGCTTTAAGGGACGGTTCAGTCCAAAAGTACATTTCTGTCATAATTTACTTGTTCCAGATCTTTAAGAGCTCCTGTCCTCTGTTAAACACAAAAGAAAACATTTTGAAAAATGTTGGAAACCTGTAACCATTGACTTCCATTGTATTTGGTTTTGATATTTAGCCACGTGTTGGAGCTTTCACTAGTATGATCAAGAGCAACTGGTGCTAACAAAAGCCTCCGTCAGCTGATATGGAGCATTGCTTTTACACTGTAGTTAGAGTATATAGCCACAATTTTAGTAGAAGATTCAGATTCATTTTAGATTCAGAAGGACTATATTAAGTATTCTGCAGTGTTTTTGTTTTAGCGTGTGCTCGCTTTAAGGGATGGTTCACTCCAAAAGTACATTTCTGTCATCATTTACTTGTTTTTTGACCTTTAAGAGCTCCTGTCCTCTGTTAAACACAAAAGAAGATATTTTGAAAAATGCTGGAAACCTGTAACCATTGACTTCCATTGTATTTGGTTTTGATCTTTGGCCACGTGTTGGAGCTTTCACTAGTATGATGAAGAGCATCTGGTGCTAACAAAAGCCGGTCAGCTGATATGAGGCATTGTTTTTACACTGTAGTTAGAGTATATAGCCACAATTTTAGTAGAAGATTCAGACTCATTTTAGATTCAGAAGGACTATATTAAAGATTCTGCAGTGTTTTTGTTTTAGCGTGTGCTCGCTTTAAGGGATGGTTCACCCTAAAAGTACATTTCTGTCATCATTTACTCACTCTTTACTTGTTTGAGACCTTTATGAGCTCCTTTCCTTTGTTTAACACAAAAGAAGATATTTAGAAAAATGTTGGAAACCTGTAACCATTGACTTCCATGGTATTTGCTTTTGGTCTGTTAGCCACGTGTTGGAGATTTCATTTCACTAGTATGATGAAGAGCATACGGTGCTAAAAAAAGCCCATCAGCTGATATGGGGCATTGCTTTTACAGTGTAGTTAGAGTATATAGCCACAATTTTAGTAGAAGATTCAGACTCATTTTAGATTCAGAAGGACTATATTAAGTATTCTGCAGTGTTTTTCGTAGCTTGTGCTCGCTTTTGAAGGATGGTTCACCCCAAAAGTACATTTCTGTCATCATTTACTTGTTCCAGACCTTTAAGAGCTTCTTTCCTCTGTTGAACACAAAAGAAGATATTTTGAAAAATGTTTGAAACCTGTAACCATTGACTTCCATTGTATTTGGTTTTGATCTTTAGCCACGTGTTGGAGCTTTCACTAGTATGATGAAGAGCATCTGGTGCTAACAAAAGCCGGTCAGCTGATATGAGGCATTGCTTTTACACTGTAGTTAGAGTATATAGCCACAATTTTAGTAGAAGATTCAGACTCATTTTAGATTCAGAAGGACTATATTAAAGATTCTGCAGTGTTTTTGTTTTAGCGTGTGCTCGCTTTAAGGGACGGTTCACTCCAAAAGTGCATTTCTGTCATCATTTACTCACTCTTTACTTGTTTGAGACCTTTATGAGCTCCTTTCCTTTGTTTAACACAAAAGAAGATATTTAGAAAAATGTTGGAAACCTGTAACCATTGACTTCCATGGTATTTGCTTTTGGTCTGTTAGCCATGTGTTGGAGATTTCATTTCACTAGTATGATGAAGAGCATCCGGTGCTAAAAAAAGCCCATCAGCTGATATGGGGCATTGCTTTTACAGTGTAGTTAGAGTATATAGCCACAATTTTAGTAGAAGATTCAGACTCATTTTAGATTCAGAAGGACTATATTAAGTATTCTGCAGTGTTTTTCGTAGCTTGTGCTCGCTTTTGAAGGATGGTTCACCCCAAAAGTACATTTCTGTCGTCATTTACTTGTTCCAGACCTTTAAGAGCTCCTTTTCTCTGTTGAACACAAAAGAAGATGTTTTGAAAAATGTTGGAAACCTGTAACCATTGACTTCCATTGTATTTGGTTTTGGTCTTTAGCCACGTGTTGGAGCTTTCACTAGTATGATGAAGAGCATCTGGTGCTAACAAAAGCCTCCGTCAGCTGATATGGGGCATTGTTTGGGATTTGGGGAGCCAGCTGGGACCCGGAGGGGGGCCGTGTAGCGTAGCGGCCCTATTAAAAGTATTGGGGTCTGACTTCTGCTCTTTGCCCTGCTAGCCAGTGCTATGGTTGAGGCCTCTCCATTCACTAACAACAATAGTCATTCTTACTATTAGCTGTTTGCTAGTTCAGTTTTTTCTTCAACATTCAGTCCTGCCGTAGTTAAAATAATGCTTCAGAAGGACTATATCAAGGATTCTGCAGTGCTTTTGTCATAGCATGTGCTTGTTTTAAGGGACGGTTCACCCCGAAAGTGCATTTCTGTCATCATTTACTCACTCTTTACTTGTTTGAGACCTTAATGAGTTCCTTTCATCTGTTAAACACAAAAGAAGATAGTTTGAAGAAAGTTAAAAACCTGTAACCATTGACTTCCATACAATTTTATTTCTTACTATTGAAGTGAATGGTTACAGGTTTCCGGCATTCTTCAGAATATCTTCTTCAGTGTTCAACAGAAGAATGAACTCAGGGTTGAAACAAGAACACGTAAATGATGACAGAATATTCCTTTTTTGGGGTGAACTGACCCTTTAAATGACCCGCTTCGTTCAGGAATGCTCCGGGTTTAGTAAAACACAAGTGCTCCAGATAAAATCGATAGAGCTTAGCTTGTAATAAACCGTGCATGTTTTAGAGAAGTTGACCTCACCTCTTAAACACGACATTTTTGTGTTGGTGTGTCACTCTGGATTCCTGCATGTTGTTGGACTTCATGTTTTAAGTCATGCATCATTTGGGAAAGCATGCATCTGGATTGTTCAGATGAGGCTTAAATAAGAAATGATGAAATATGGATCTTTAAAAAAGAAAAGAAAACAACTGTCTAAAATAAAAAGGCTTTTCCTAAGTTTCTAGTCCAAATATCTAAAGATTACTAAATCAAGAAGCATTTTCTATAGACAAGAAGCAATAGTGTATTTGTTTTCAGAAATAATACGTCAAAATTAATTGAGTTTCTCCTTAAAACAAGCAATAATCTGCTAATGGGGTAAGCGAAATAATCAACATAGGCTTGCTCTTCACTTTGCCCGCAGCTACCCCCCCCCCCCCCCTCTCACCTCATTTTTGTGCGTGAGGAGCCGGCACAAACTCCGGCTTCTTGCTAGAGGCTACATGGTGACCGCTGCTCCGCCCCCCGACTCTTCACTTTTGTCCGCAAAAGGATAGCACGAAAATGGGCATCTTGCTAGAAGCGGCTTACAGACATCCCCTTAACCCCCTCCCACCCGCTTTTCACTTTCGTAAGCGACAACGCCCCCCCACCGACCTGAAATAATCTTGTTTTTCCTTTTAACATGAGGTTATTGACAGATTATTTATATTTTTTATTGTTACTAAAAAAAAAGAGAGAGAAATTTGAGATCTGAAAAGACGTACACAGCGGCCTCTAGTGCATTCACAAAAACAAAAACTGCAAAAAAAAAAAAAAAAACGTATAGCTAAAAAAAAAAACGTAGCTCCTGTGTATTCAACACAAACTTATTCTGAAAACGTAGTCCCGCGAATGCTACGGTGCAATGTGTCGACGTTCCTTTTGGTGCTTACCGGCTGACCGCTTACCTCGGTGTGGAAGGCTTTCCCGCCGCAACCAGTTTGTCCAGTAAGCTCGTCGTGTACGTTGGCAGACAAAAAGGAGTTGACCACGATGACGACGATGACCGGGTTCAAGTCCAAGGAAGAGTGGTTCCAGAAGTTAAGACGAAAACAGAATCCAAAAAATAAAGCAAACGAGTGAACAACAGGGTGAGAATATGGTAAAATCCAAAAACGTGGTAAAAATCAGACGAGGGCTTTTTTTTTCTGGACGGCTTTTGTAAACCTTTTGGCTGGGTTTAGGGAAGTAAGTGGGCGGGAGGTCAATCGGTAAAATTGGACGGGTTTAGGGAAGGAGGAGGGTAGGTGGGCCGGTCGATTGGCCGATCGGCCAGTCAGTCATTCAGTGGGTCGACAGCGGCCTCTGGTGGGTTTACGCGAGAACAGCGCAGGTGGGAACGGCACTCGCGAGAGACATTTGAGAGGTGAAAAAGCGCACACAGAAGCTTCTCGCCAAAACTGCAAAAATACGTACCTCCCGGGACATATTTCGCAGTCTCCAGAAATGTCCACGGGACTACGTTTTTAGAATGAGCCTAGGTTGGATGTATTTGGCGCTCTCCAGAAATGTATATAGGGGTACATTTTTAAAATGAGCCTGGCTTGGAAATAATCTTGTTTTGCTTTTAACACAAGGGTATTTTTCTCACCCTGTTGGCAGATAATTTAGCTTGTTTTAAAGAAAAACTCATTTAATTTGTAGTTTTTATTTCTGAATAAAAGGCAATATTTGTTACTTGTCTAGAAAATGCTTCTCAAATTAAGAATTGTAATATTTTTGGATTAGAAACAAGACACTCTAAATAAGAAAATCATTTTTGAGCATTGATTTCTCAGATTTCTAGTTTAATTAAGTAAAATCAAAGCAAACATTATGACGAAATCGAACTGTTTTGACAACAGTGATAGAAAACCGGCTGAACAAAACATTGTGTGTGTTTGACAACAATCACAGTCTTACATAAAGCCATTGTCGGGACTTAAAGTGGGCTAAAACACTGCTGAAAGAAGCTTAACCTATATTTGGCTATGAATCCCGCATTGATGTGCTGTTGAAGCATCAGCTGCCGCTCTTCAGTCCATCATTCGGCCTCTCTTGTTTTCAGGACTCCCCCCTTCTCTCTTTCTCTCTTGTGTTCTGTTGAGCGTGTGGATGGATGATCAGCGCTTCATCAGCTGCTGCTGGAAAATCAGCTTTTTGTTCTCATTGATACGGCTATTAAGCTCGGGGAAATTGCCCAGATCCTCACACAAAGACAGCCTCAGATTTGTTTTTATCATTGTAGATGTGTGAAGTTGTTGCACTGCGCAAAAAAGAATTTTAATAAGTTATAAGATGATGCGATTATAAAAATGTGTGATGGGACAACACAATCTCACGGCAATTCGTAACTTTTTCATTTAGTAGCTAATTCGTACATATTTGTACGATCTAATTCGTACATTTTAGTACGATCTGCTCATCGCCCAATGACGGTTGGGTTTAGGGGTGGGGTTAGGTGCCGCGCCCCCTTTTTAAAATCGTACAATTTCTAACAACTGAACTCGTACGAATTCGTACAAATTAAAGGTGTCACGATCCCCCAAATCCTCGATTCGATTCGATTATGAATAATTAATTAATTAATGACCAATTATTTATTTGTAGCCTACTGTTTAAACTACCTGACCTGCATGGTCTTTGTTTTACCCATAAACAAATCATACAGTAAATGAATAAAGGCAGGATACACACATAATTACAACCTGTCAATCACTTTTTTTGCGGGACTCGTGAATAGGCAGTGATCTGTGTCGTTATAATGGCGTCGGTAAAAAAGACGCACAACCAACAGGAACCAGCCAACAGTATCTGAGGTGTTCGCTAAAATGACGAAGTACAAGTGAGTGAAAGATTGAAGCAGTCCTCTGACTGCCTGGACCTGCTGTCTCGAGCGCATGGCTGTGTGTGCGTCTGTGTCTGTGTGGTCACGTGATGTGCATTTTCAGAGGTAGAGAGGAAGGAGGGCTGCTCAGAAATGCTACACGCCACTGTGGATGTCAAATCGTTGTCGTTCTAAAATGCCATTTAAAAACAAAGACAGTGTAAACAGGGCCTGAGTGTGAACTTTTCACGAGCGGATTTGCAACGGGGGCGGGCGGAGGATCGCGATGCCGGTGTTGTCTATCGGACGAACCGTACGTAATACGTGCATAGCAGAGCTTGCAAAACTGTGTTTTTTTTGTTGACAACACGAACGTTGTCAACATAACTCACTGGAAATCCAAAATGCTTCCACACCGGCGACTTCATTGAAAGAGGAGAGGGTTTAAGCTCTGTCGACGGGTCTCCTGCTTCTGCAGTTTAACAAGCACTTCAACAAGCCTGTTTTTTTCCCGCTTGGCAAGCCG